>NW_015438380.1:63127-100275 GCF_001293395.1 Leptomonas pyrrhocoris
GTGTGTGTGTATACGACAGGCTTCCGCGTTATAGTTCGCCTTGGATCTGCAATGTATAGTGAAATAAAGGTGTGGCACCTCCACCGCCCGAGTCCATCAAGGCAACCGTTAGCAAATGCGGATATATGTATATACTTACACAAGAAAAGAGAAAGCAAGGCAGGAGAGGTGTCGGAAAGCAGGTGCGAGCAGGACGATGGTGTTTGTTGTTTGATGCGTTCCCCCCTCCCTTCCCTTCCCTTTCCTAGGAGGTAAGGAAGGAAGGAAAAGAAAGAAACGCAAATGGCTGTCCGTGTGCCGGTTTGTTGTGCTGTGTTTGTACGTGACGATCGACCGCACCCAGCGGCATCTCTCCTCCCTCGGGGACTGCCTCTCGCAGATTACGCGTTGGCGTCGATTTCATTCCAACGTCTTCTTCCTCTCTCTCCATCCCTCTTTCTCCCTTCTTCTTCTTTTTTCTCTTGCTATTGTTGATGTTGCTGGGGTTCCCACAACCACCGCTGAGTGCGCCGTCTTTCTCGCACCCCGCATGCGCGTGTTCACGACGCCGTGAAAATCCGCATCTTCATCACCTCGCACGGGCAGCGTCGCAGAGAGAGAGTGTTGGAACTCTTCTTCCTTTTCGCTTTGACTTCGCACTTCGTCCCAAACCACAAACCAAAAGAAAGGCATTGGTTTTATTACTAGTATTATTACTATTTTTTAGAAAACACGCAGAGTGCGACCACTTCCATTCATACGACTATCGTTGAGCTGGAAGGGAAACATCTTTTTACTCGTATCGTGTGCAGCTGCTTTTCTCTCTGTGCAGCGTCTGCGTTTGTTTTATTATTATTATTATTATTAATCTCTTCGATTTGTTTGTTTTCTCTCTGACTGTGTGCCTCGAAGTGTTCGCCCCGCGTAAATTTATCGCTGAGAGTGTTGCGTCCTTCTCTGATGGCCCTTCCCCCTCCCTCCCCTCCCGCCAACACCCTCACACATCAACACTATTATTTTTCTTAGTTAGTTAGCTTCTTAGCGAGGCTTCTCCACCGAGCATCTCTTCTGTCTTTTCAGTAACAAGAAAAACAAGAAAAGGAAAAATATAGTAGGAACTTTGTTTTTAGAACAATGCGCAGTTCACTGCATCTCTTAGGCCTTCCCAAGGTGCGCACCGTCGCCGCCACAGGGTGGCGCTACCACCGCCACGGCAGCCCCGAAAAGGTCCTGCAGTACGAGCGCTACCGCGTCCCCTTCGACCGCACGAGCGGCCAGGTCGTGGTGAAGATGCTCGCTGCGCCCGTGCACCGCCACGACAAGAATCTGATCGAGGGCCATGGCGGGCCGCGAACGATGCCGTCGGTCAGCATGCCACACGTCGCCGGCGTGGAAGGCGTCGGGGTGGTGGAGGAGGTGGGCAGCACCGCATCCCTCGCCCTTCAGGAGGGCGATCTGGTCTGGATCAACAACCCGACCGTCGGCAGCTGGGCGACCCACATTGTCACGGATGCGGAGAACCTAGACGTGATGCCGTGCCGCGCGGACGTGGACGTCGAGTACCTAGCGTCCCTCTCCCTCTTTCACACTGCCTACCACCTCACCCACGACTTTGTCAGCATACAGCCGAACGATGTGGTGCTGCAGACGGGCGCGTCGTCCTCCATTGCGCAGATCTGCCAGGGGTACGTGCGGGCGAAGGGCGCGAAGCTCTTTCAAACGATGCAGCTCGGCCGCACGGAGCACGCCCACCTGACCGCGTTCTTCAAACTGCGTGGCGCCTTCGCGGTGGTGCCGTACAACTACGCCCGCACGAACTACATGCGCCGCCTGCTGTCGGACGTGCCACCGCCCAAGCTGCTGATGAACCACACCTGCGGTGGCTACGGGTCGAACCTAGTGAATCTACTCGGCGACAACGGTGTGTGCGTCACATACGGCAACACGAGCCACCAGCCGATGCAGATCGCGAACATGGACGCCATCGCCCGTGGCATCCAGTTTAAAGGCTTCTTCCTGCCGAGCTGGAACCAGCGCCACACCCGCGAGGCCCGCATGCGGGTCCATCAGAACGTCATTGAGAGCATGACCATCACGCAGGGCCATGGCATTTTTCGCGCGCAGCGTTTTAAGATGGACGGCGACTCCGCCTTCGCCTTCAGTAACGCGTGGGACGCCCCGCTCGCCTCGCGCAAGGCGGTGCTGCGCATGGTGGGCGAATACGGTGAGTGGCGCCGCCCGCGGTCCGACCAGGCCGGGTGGAACATCGGCCGCGCCGTCTGGGAGGACCTGCTGCAGCAGCTCTGGGAGTCCTCCGGCACAGCCGAGAACCCGCAGTCGATGAAGTACTACACGCCTTTCGACGACATGCACAAGACCTTCTACGACGCGAAGCAGTCGAAGGAGATGGGGCACCGCGATGTGTTCTTCCGTCGTCCAAATGCGCCGCGCCACAACGCCGCGGAGACGCAGTAAGCAAAACAAAGAAGAAGAAAAGGGAGAAACGCGAAAGGATGTCGCGGAAAGGCGCGTTTCTTTGTGCATGTGTGTGTGGGGGGGGGTTGCTTCGCTTGGCGCGGCGGCACGGCATTATTTCTGTCCTCCTCATTCCTTTCTGGTGTGCGTGTGCGGGCTTTATCGTTGATTTGGTAGCGCGCGTGGCGTGTGAAGGCGTCTTGTTGTTGTTGTTTTGGGGGTTTTTCCCCCTTTGGGGTGTTCTGACGGACCTAGAAATCGGTACCGTTGCCTCTCGCTAGTGAAGTCGTCTCCGGTCACTGTTCTTCTTTTCCCTTTGATTCTTCTCCTATGCGTCGCCGCTGTTCGGTGGCTTTACCGTACTTTCTCTTCCAGCCGAAATGAAAAAAAAAACGTCCTCACGAAATCAAAGCAGGAGGGTGAGAGGGAGAGAGCTTGGAAGGACAAGAGCGTATGATGAGGTCTATCGTGTGTGCCGGCACAAGCCGACGTTGACAACAGTCAAACAAGTCTAATTCCCTCTCGCGTGCAACGCCTCCCGCGGATGCTGGCCTTGCATGTGGCCCGGCGAGAGAGGGAGAGAGAGAGAGAGGCGCCCGAAGAAAGAAAGGAAGGCAGAGGGGGTGCACTTCCATGATGAATTCCCTTCTGCCATGCGAGCGCTACGGCGCGCAACGAGGCAGTCCGGTGAGCCATTGGAAGAAAGAAAAAGGGCCTCTTTCTGCGCTTTCTGGATGCCGCTGGGAGGTATCAGCTCTTCTGTATTCCCCCCCCCCCCTTCCCCTCTTCGTTTGATCTTCTCCCCGGCTACGGCAGCGAACTCGGTTGCTTTACGTTCCGCGGCTGGCGCACACAGAAGCGCACATTCACACGCAGACAACGTCTCCCTGTGGAAACAAAACCTTACTCATTTTTTGGACTCACAAAGGCAAAACCGGAAAAAAAAATGCCTATAGAAAGAAAGTTTGGCGCGGCGGTGCCTCCCTCGCGTGTGCTTTCGACGGCGTGGTGTAGCCGACTGCCCTCCCTCGTCTCCGCCAGGTCTTGCCTCTCTCACAGAGGAGTTGGAGGTGCACGCCTCTCCCGTTCCGGCTCCCTCAGCACCTCCTCCTCCACCGCGGCCCCAGCGCTCCCCTTCTTCATTGCCAGTCGTCACCAGTCAAGTGATCAGTTTCACCGCTATCTACACCACCCGCACGTGGTGCAACCCGACGGCGTGGACGGCCTGCCACGGGTGAAAGGCGACCAGCAGCAGTGGCTCAACACGGAGCAGTGGGACGGCTACAGTGCCACCTACCTGCAGCGCCACATGCAATACCCGGCCACCGCCGAGCACCCCAACCCGCACCTCAACCCCCGGCACGAGCTTCTGTATACGTGTCTCCGGCTCGTCTACGACCTGTACGGCAGCCTGGCCGACGACCTCCAGCAGCTGCATGATGACCCGCTGCACTCGCAGTTCCACCGTCGCATCGAGCGGATTAAACGCGATCGGGAGCGCATTGCAGCGGAACTCGACAAGCGCTACGCCCCGCTGCACCCGACGGTCAAGACCGTCTACGACGCCTTCCTCGTCCGTCGCTACTACCACCTCGGCGATTGGATCACGCACGTTGAGCAGAAGCGGGAGAACCTGATCAACGACCTCAGCCCCGAGCATATGGAGCACATCATGAAGATGCGCGGCATCGCGGAGCAGCACCTGAAGAGCTTAAAGAGACTAGAGCGCGCCCTCTACGAGGACCCTATTCTTCACTTGCTGGAAGGAGAAGGCACCAACGATGCGGTGGAGCAATACAGTGCGGGTGAGCTGGCTATGCTACGCCAGAAGGCTACCTATTTTCGAAAGATGCGCCGGTTTGGTGCGAACCAGCTGGACTCCGATGTACACACACACTAAGCGTGTATCATGAACATCTATCTATACATATATAGATAGATAGATAGATAGAGAAAGAGAGAGAGATGTGTGTGTGTATTCATTGAAACACGTGTGTTTGCATTCACTTGCTTGTGCGTGTGTGCGTTTGCGGTTTGGTATGGGGAGGAGGAGGAGGAGGAGGAAGAGGGAGGTCGCTTCTCTTCTTTCTCTTTCTTGTCCCTCTGTCATTGTTGATTCGCTGCGCGTCTGGCACCCCAATCCTGACACTGGTGGGTGCCCTCACTTCTACGTCGGAGCGTACGGTAGTACTACCAAGTCCAAAAGCTGCACTCCGTGCGTAACGACTCTGCGGGCACGTGCTGTTACCCTCAGTGTCGAACACTCCATACAGTGTCGCACGACCCCAAAAGAGAACTACGCGGTTTTGACCACCAAACATGTGCTGGCCCGGCCTCGTCGGTGCTGCACACACACACACACACACACACACGCAGAAATGGCCCTGCGTCTCTTCACCCTCCTCCCTCGTCCCTCGCCCCCTGCGCTTCTCTCTTGTCCCCTTCTCCGCGTCGCCGCCGCCAACCACCTGCGCCAACGCACCGCTGCCGCCCTGCTCAGAATCGTAACTAATAGCAACCCTCGCTGACTCGCTGACGTACTCCCAACGAGCACCCCCTCGCTCTCTCCTTTCCTCTCCACACCTCTAACGGCAAAAGTCGCACCAATGATCGCTGCCTCGGTGCGTCGCGGCGTGATCTGGCTCCTCGTGGCGGTGGCCATGATGGCCGGCCTCGCCTTGGCCCTGGACGGTGTGCCGTACGAGCCCATCTTCCACATCCGCCCGCCGAAGAACTGGATCAACGACCCGAACGGCCCCTACCGCGACCCGGTGACGGGTAAGATCCACCTGTACATGCAGTACAACCCCAACGGCCCTCTCTGGGGCGACATCGCGTGGTACCACGTCACGTCGGACGACTACGTCAAGTGGACACGCCCCGAGTCGCCGGTGGCGATGTGGGCGGACAAGTGGTACGACAAGTGGGGCGTGTACTCGGGCACGATGATCAACAACAACCACAGCGAGCCCATCGCGGTGTACACGTGCACGGAGCCGGAGAACATCCAGCGCCAGTGCCTCGCCAGCCCGACCAAGGCGGATCTCGTGGGCAAGCGCACGCTGGACCGGCTGGTCAAGAGTGCGCGCAACGTCATCCTGTCGGAGGACGACGTGCCCGGCGTCGTCGGGCTCGGCAACTTCCGCGACCCCACGGAGTGGTGGGAGGACCCGGAGCACCCGGGCCAGTGGCTGATTGCCTTCGTTGCCCGCATCAACGACGCCGAGGGCGACAACGCGCACGTGGTCATCTTCCGCACGCAGGACCCCACCTTCCAGTCCGGCTACAAGTTCTCGCACAGCCTCTACGTGTACAAGTACGACCTGGATGTGATGTTCGAGTGCCCGGACTTCTTCAAGCTGGCGCCGACGGGCGAGCACTACCTGAAGGTGTCCACCATGCCCTCGCACCGCGACTACATCATGTACGGCTCCTACCAGCTGGACAGTAAGCTCGGCCAGTACGTCTTCGTCGAGGATCCCGCACGCAGCTTCACCTTCATCGACTACGGTCCCCTCTACGCCTCGAAGACGTTCCACGACCCCATCCTGAACCGCCGCACCATCTGGGGCTGGACCAACGATGAGCTGAGCGACGACCAGATCCGTGCCAACGGGTGGTCGGGCGTGCAGAACATGCTGCGCACGGTGGAGTACGACAGCACGGAGAAGAAGCTGAAGACGCAGCCCGTGCCGGAGATCAAGGGACTGCGGCTGAACAAGCTGGTGGATGTGGAGGGTGTGCCCGTGACGAGCACGCCGACGCAGATCATCCGCAGCAACACGAACAACACCCTCTACCACGAGATCGTCGCGAAGTTCACCGTGTCCGACCCGTCCATCTTCTCGGCGACGGCGACGTACGCCGCGGACGGGTCAGACGCCCCCGAGATCGGCGTGATGATTCGCGCCAACGCCGACCTCACGCAGAGCGCCAGCGTGTCGCTCAAGATGCCCCCGTACGGCCCGAGCGTGGTGCCGGGCAACCAGCAGAAGGAGGACTGGCCGGCGATCAAGATCTTCGACGGCCCCGACGCGGCGAACTGCAGCGCCGAGTGCAACAAGCTGCGCCTCTGCGAGTCCTACACCTACTTCTCCAGCACGAAGAGCTGCAAGATGTACTGGAAGATCAACCCGATGGAGGCCAGCGCAGACGCCGCCAGCGGTCTCGTGCGGGAGCCGCTGCTGTACCTGAGCCGCGAGGCCTCCAAGTCGATCGGCTCCACCGGTCCGCTGAGCGGCCGCGCGCCGTTCGCCACCGCCACGCCCAACGGCTTCGAGCTGCACATCTACGTGGACAACAGCGTGATCGAGATCTTCAAGGATGGCGGGCTGGAGACGATGACGAGCCGCCTCTACATCGACAACGGCGACGACACGACGGGCGTGGCCGTGTACGCGAAGAACACCGGCGCGGCGACGGTGACCGCCAGCGTGGAGGTGTACACGATGGACACGATCTGGAAGGCGCCGGTGGCGAATGCGGCGAAGAACTTCACCAACTCGCTGTACAACCTGCTGGACACCCTCATCGACGTCTAGGGGCCCCGGTGGAGCGAGCCGTGCCGTCCGTCAAAAGAATCGGTGGTGTTCGGTCTAACGCAGCGTAACTGAAGGTGCGGCCAAAGCGGGGAGCTCTGTGAGCGAGGAGTGGCGCTGCCTGCGTGGCACGATGCGCCTCGACGCATGAGCGCCCTGCAGTCCATCGTCCGTCTGCGCCGCAGTCTCAGCGTCGTTCTCTTTTATTGTTCCTCTCTTCTCGCGTACGAGCGACAGGTGCGCGTCTGCGGCAGGGCGAGGGGTGCAACGCGTTGCCACCCTTCTCTCCCCCTCCCCACCTCCCGCTGGAGCTCATCAAGCAGTGCTTAATGAGTGCGCGGTCACACTCGCAGCGAGGAGCCTCGAGAAGGCAGATGGCGTTCGGCGCACTCGCCAACACGCACGCCGCCTGTCATCATCATTTTCTTTCCCCTGTCTGTTTGTTTGCTTCCCCTCGATCGCTGTGCATCGGACATGGACTTCTGTAGCGAGTGCGGGCCGGCCCCTCAACACACGCATACCTGTGCCGGCATGCATTCCGTCGCACGCAGCGGGGGATGCACCCGCAAAGGCGTCCTTTGCCGTGGCGACACACATCAGTAAAGAAACGAAAATACGGTAGACTACATTTTTAAAGCTTCTGTTTTCTTGTTTGCTCTGCTCCACACCATTGGTAAAGAACACGCTCCCAACGTGCACATCGGTGTGGAAACGCGGAGCTGCGCGCTGTGCTGCCCCACGCACATACACACATACCTGGGGCCTCCGATCGGGTCTGCCTGCACGGGAAGGAGCGCAGGAGGCCCGCCAGCAGCGCCGCGCTCATCAAAAGCTAATCCCCCCTCCTGATCCCCAAAACGCTTGTTTCGATATATATTAATACCTCGTTAAATGTATCTTGTAATCTTCTTGTTTAAAGCCTACCTGTAGGAGTACTGATTGTTTGAGGTGTGTGAAATGCGTGTCCCTGCAGGCGCTCGCACGTATCTTGATGCGCGCGTGTGTCCCTGCCTGTTCACAGCCGTTGCCGGCCCCACCGCCGCACCTCGCTGCGTTTTCTGTCCCATTTCTTTCCTGTGCGGTGGGGCCCGCGAGACCAAAGACGCTCAACACTAAAATCTATTTTTTGTCTTCCGTTTCCTGTGTGTTAAAGTTTCAATGTTTACGCTTTCGCCGGCCTTATATTTATGGTTGCCCGTTGTTCCCTCCCGGAAAGCTCGTTGTGCGCACGCCGCGTTGGGCGTGACAACGTGCTGGGCCTCTTCTAATCGATTCCACTCCTTTTGATGTGCTCTCGCCATCCGCTGTTGTGCTTTGCGCTCTCGTGCACGGCGGTGTTGGCGCACGAGGGTGGCCACGAAGCACGTGGGAAGCGACAACGGCACGCACGATGGAGCGTCTTCGCTTTCCTCTGAGGGCCGTCGGTGCCTGTTGGCTGTCGTTCTGCCGTTCTGCCTCCTCCGCCCTTTCCGCGCTTTCATGCGCTGACCGGCCTCGTCGGTGCTGCACACACACACACACACACACACACGCAGAAATGGCCCTGCGTCTCTTCACCCTCCTCCCTCGTCCCTCGCCCCCTGCGCTTCTCTCTTGTCCCCTTCTCCGCGTCGCCGCCGCCAACCACCTGCGCCAACGCACCGCTGCCGCCCTGCTCAGAATCGTAACTAATAGCAACCCTCGCTGACTCGCTGACGTACTCCCAACGAGCACCCCCTCGCTCTCTCCTTTCCTCTCCACACCTCTAACGGCAAAAGTCGCACCAATGATCGCTGCCTCGGTGCGTCGCGGCGTGATCTGGCTCCTCGTGGCGGTGGCCATGATGGCCGGCCTCGCCTTGGCCCTGGACGGTGTGCCGTACGAGCCCATCTTCCACATCCGCCCGCCGAAGAACTGGATCAACGACCCGAACGGCCCCTACCGCGACCCGGTGACGGGTAAGATCCACCTGTACATGCAGTACAACCCCAACGGCCCTCTCTGGGGCGACATCGCGTGGTACCACGTCACGTCGGACGACTACGTCAAGTGGACACGCCCCGAGTCGCCGGTGGCGATGTGGGCGGACAAGTGGTACGACAAGTGGGGCGTGTACTCGGGCACGATGATCAACAACAACCACAGCGAGCCCATCGCGGTGTACACGTGCACGGAGCCGGAGAACATCCAGCGCCAGTGCCTCGCCAGCCCGACCAAGGCGGATCTCGTGGGCAAGCGCACGCTGGACCGGCTGGTCAAGAGTGCGCGCAACGTCATCCTGTCGGAGGACGACGTGCCCGGCGTCGTCGGGCTCGGCAACTTCCGCGACCCCACGGAGTGGTGGGAGGACCCGGAGCACCCGGGCCAGTGGCTGATTGCCTTCGTTGCCCGCATCAACGACGCCGAGGGCGACAACGCGCACGTGGTCATCTTCCGCACGCAGGACCCCACCTTCCAGTCCGGCTACAAGTTCTCGCACAGCCTCTACGTGTACAAGTACGACCTGGATGTGATGTTCGAGTGCCCGGACTTCTTCAAGCTGGCGCCGACGGGCGAGCACTACCTGAAGGTGTCCACCATGCCCTCGCACCGCGACTACATCATGTACGGCTCCTACCAGCTGGACAGTAAGCTCGGCCAGTACGTCTTCGTCGAGGATCCCGCACGCAGCTTCACCTTCATCGACTACGGTCCCCTCTACGCCTCGAAGACGTTCCACGACCCCATCCTGAACCGCCGCACCATCTGGGGCTGGACCAACGATGAGCTGAGCGACGACCAGATCCGTGCCAACGGGTGGTCGGGCGTGCAGAACATGCTGCGCACGGTGGAGTACGACAGCACGGAGAAGAAGCTGAAGACGCAGCCCGTGCCGGAGATCAAGGGACTGCGGCTGAACAAGCTGGTGGATGTGGAGGGTGTGCCCGTGACGAGCACGCCGACGCAGATCATCCGCAGCAACACGAACAACACCCTCTACCACGAGATCGTCGCGAAGTTCACCGTGTCCGACCCGTCCATCTTCTCGGCGACGGCGACGTACGCCGCGGACGGGTCAGACGCCCCCGAGATCGGCGTGATGATTCGCGCCAACGCCGACCTCACGCAGAGCGCCAGCGTGTCGCTCAAGATGCCCCCGTACGGCCCGAGCGTGGTGCCGGGCAACCAGCAGAAGGAGGACTGGCCGGCGATCAAGATCTTCGACGGCCCCGACGCGGCGAACTGCAGCGCCGAGTGCAACAAGCTGCGCCTCTGCGAGTCCTACACCTACTTCTCCAGCACGAAGAGCTGCAAGATGTACTGGAAGATCAACCCGATGGAGGCCAGCGCAGACGCCGCCAGCGGTCTCGTGCGGGAGCCGCTGCTGTACCTGAGCCGCGAGGCCTCCAAGTCGATCGGCTCCACCGGTCCGCTGAGCGGCCGCGCGCCGTTCGCCACCGCCACGCCCAACGGCTTCGAGCTGCACATCTACGTGGACAACAGCGTGATCGAGATCTTCAAGGATGGCGGGCTGGAGACGATGACGAGCCGCCTCTACATCGACAACGGCGACGACACGACGGGCGTGGCCGTGTACGCGAAGAACACCGGCGCGGCGACGGTGACCGCCAGCGTGGAGGTGTACACGATGGACACGATCTGGAAGGCGCCGGTGGCGAATGCGGCGAAGAACTTCACCAACTCGCTGTACAACCTGCTGGACACCCTCATCGACGTCTAGGGGCCCCGGTGGAGCGAGCCGTGCCGTCCGTCAAAAGAATCGGTGGTGTTCGGTCTAACGCAGCGTAACTGAAGGTGCGGCCAAAGCGGGGAGCTCTGTGAGCGAGGAGTGGCGCTGCCTGCGTGGCACGATGCGCCTCGACGCATGAGCGCCCTGCAGTCCATCGTCCGTCTGCGCCGCAGTCTCAGCGTCGTTCTCTTTTATTGTTCCTCTCTTCTCGCGTACGAGCGACAGGTGCGCGTCTGCGGCAGGGCGAGGGGTGCAACGCGTTGCCACCCTTCTCTCCCCCTCCCCACCTCCCGCTGGAGCTCATCAAGCAGTGCTTAATGAGTGCGCGGTCACACTCGCAGCGAGGAGCCTCGAGAAGGCAGATGGCGTTCGGCGCACTCGCCAACACGCACGCCGCCTGTCATCATCATTTTCTTTCCCCTGTCTGTTTGTTTGCTTCCCCTCGATCGCTGTGCATCGGACATGGACTTCTGTAGCGAGTGCGGGCCGGCCCCTCAACACACGCATACCTGTGCCGGCATGCATTCCGTCGCACGCAGCGGGGGATGCACCCGCAAAGGCGTCCTTTGCCGTGGCGACACACATCAGTAAAGAAACGAAAATACGGTAGACTACATTTTTAAAGCTTCTGTTTTCTTGTTTGCTCTGCTCCACACCATTGGTAAAGAACACGCTCCCAACGTGCACATCGGTGTGGAAACGCGGAGCTGCGCGCTGTGCTGCCCCACGCACATACACACATACCTGGGGCCTCCGATCGGGTCTGCCTGCACGGGAAGGAGCGCAGGAGGCCCGCCAGCAGCGCCGCGCTCATCAAAAGCTAATCCCCCCTCCTGATCCCCAAAACGCTTGTTTCGATATATATTAATACCTCGTTAAATGTATCTTGTAATCTTCTTGTTTAAAGCCTACCTGTAGGAGTACTGATTGTTTGAGGTGTGTGAAATGCGTGTCCCTGCAGGCGCTCGCACGTATCTTGATGCGCGCGTGTGTCCCTGCCTGTTCACAGCCGTTGCCGGCCCCACCGCCGCACCTCGCTGCGTTTTCTGTCCCATTTCTTTCCTGTGCGGTGGGGCCCGCGAGACCAAAGACGCTCAACACTAAAATCTATTTTTTGTCTTCCGTTTCCTGTGTGTTAAAGTTTCAATGTTTACGCTTTCGCCGGCCTTATATTTATGGTTGCCCGTTGTTCCCTCCCGGAAAGCTCGTTGTGCGCACGCCGCGTTGGGCGTGACAACGTGCTGGGCCTCTTCTAATCGATTCCACTCCTTTTGATGTGCTCTCGCCATCCGCTGTTGTGCTTTGCGCTCTCGTGCACGGCGGTGTTGGCGCACGAGGGTGGCCACGAAGCACGTGGGAAGCGACAACGGCACGCACGATGGAGCGTCTTCGCTTTCCTCTGAGGGCCGTCGGTGCCTGTTGGCTGTCGTTCTGCCGTTCTGCCTCCTCCGCCCTTTCCGCGCTTTCATGCGCTGACCGGCCTCGTCGGTGCTGCACACACACACACACACACACACACGCAGAAATGGCCCTGCGTCTCTTCACCCTCCTCCCTCGTCCCTCGCCCCCTGCGCTTCTCTCTTGTCCCCTTCTCCGCGTCGCCGCCGCCAACCACCTGCGCCAACGCACCGCTGCCGCCCTGCTCAGAATCGTAACTAATAGCAACCCTCGCTGACTCGCTGACGTACTCCCAACGAGCACCCCCTCGCTCTCTCCTTTCCTCTCCACACCTCTAACGGCAAAAGTCGCACCAATGATCGCTGCCTCGGTGCGTCGCGGCGTGATCTGGCTCCTCGTGGCGGTGGCCATGATGGCCGGCCTCGCCTTGGCCCTGGACGGTGTGCCGTACGAGCCCATCTTCCACATCCGCCCGCCGAAGAACTGGATCAACGACCCGAACGGCCCCTACCGCGACCCGGTGACGGGTAAGATCCACCTGTACATGCAGTACAACCCCAACGGCCCTCTCTGGGGCGACATCGCGTGGTACCACGTCACGTCGGACGACTACGTCAAGTGGACACGCCCCGAGTCGCCGGTGGCGATGTGGGCGGACAAGTGGTACGACAAGTGGGGCGTGTACTCGGGCACGATGATCAACAACAACCACAGCGAGCCCATCGCGGTGTACACGTGCACGGAGCCGGAGAACATCCAGCGCCAGTGCCTCGCCAGCCCGACCAAGGCGGATCTCGTGGGCAAGCGCACGCTGGACCGGCTGGTCAAGAGTGCGCGCAACGTCATCCTGTCGGAGGACGACGTGCCCGGCGTCGTCGGGCTCGGCAACTTCCGCGACCCCACGGAGTGGTGGGAGGACCCGGAGCACCCGGGCCAGTGGCTGATTGCCTTCGTTGCCCGCATCAACGACGCCGAGGGCGACAACGCGCACGTGGTCATCTTCCGCACGCAGGACCCCACCTTCCAGTCCGGCTACAAGTTCTCGCACAGCCTCTACGTGTACAAGTACGACCTGGATGTGATGTTCGAGTGCCCGGACTTCTTCAAGCTGGCGCCGACGGGCGAGCACTACCTGAAGGTGTCCACCATGCCCTCGCACCGCGACTACATCATGTACGGCTCCTACCAGCTGGACAGTAAGCTCGGCCAGTACGTCTTCGTCGAGGATCCCGCACGCAGCTTCACCTTCATCGACTACGGTCCCCTCTACGCCTCGAAGACGTTCCACGACCCCATCCTGAACCGCCGCACCATCTGGGGCTGGACCAACGATGAGCTGAGCGACGACCAGATCCGTGCCAACGGGTGGTCGGGCGTGCAGAACATGCTGCGCACGGTGGAGTACGACAGCACGGAGAAGAAGCTGAAGACGCAGCCCGTGCCGGAGATCAAGGGACTGCGGCTGAACAAGCTGGTGGATGTGGAGGGTGTGCCCGTGACGAGCACGCCGACGCAGATCATCCGCAGCAACACGAACAACACCCTCTACCACGAGATCGTCGCGAAGTTCACCGTGTCCGACCCGTCCATCTTCTCGGCGACGGCGACGTACGCCGCGGACGGGTCAGACGCCCCCGAGATCGGCGTGATGATTCGCGCCAACGCCGACCTCACGCAGAGCGCCAGCGTGTCGCTCAAGATGCCCCCGTACGGCCCGAGCGTGGTGCCGGGCAACCAGCAGAAGGAGGACTGGCCGGCGATCAAGATCTTCGACGGCCCCGACGCGGCGAACTGCAGCGCCGAGTGCAACAAGCTGCGCCTCTGCGAGTCCTACACCTACTTCTCCAGCACGAAGAGCTGCAAGATGTACTGGAAGATCAACCCGATGGAGGCCAGCGCAGACGCCGCCAGCGGTCTCGTGCGGGAGCCGCTGCTGTACCTGAGCCGCGAGGCCTCCAAGTCGATCGGCTCCACCGGTCCGCTGAGCGGCCGCGCGCCGTTCGCCACCGCCACGCCCAACGGCTTCGAGCTGCACATCTACGTGGACAACAGCGTGATCGAGATCTTCAAGGATGGCGGGCTGGAGACGATGACGAGCCGCCTCTACATCGACAACGGCGACGACACGACGGGCGTGGCCGTGTACGCGAAGAACACCGGCGCGGCGACGGTGACCGCCAGCGTGGAGGTGTACACGATGGACACGATCTGGAAGGCGCCGGTGGCGAATGCGGCGAAGAACTTCACCAACTCGCTGTACAACCTGCTGGACACCCTCATCGACGTCTAGGGGCCCCGGTGGAGCGAGCCGTGCCGTCCGTCAAAAGAATCGGTGGTGTTCGGTCTAACGCAGCGTAACTGAAGGTGCGGCCAAAGCGGGGAGCTCTGTGAGCGAGGAGTGGCGCTGCCTGCGTGGCACGATGCGCCTCGACGCATGAGCGCCCTGCAGTCCATCGTCCGTCTGCGCCGCAGTCTCAGCGTCGTTCTCTTTTATTGTTCCTCTCTTCTCGCGTACGAGCGACAGGTGCGCGTCTGCGGCAGGGCGAGGGGTGCAACGCGTTGCCACCCTTCTCTCCCCCTCCCCACCTCCCGCTGGAGCTCATCAAGCAGTGCTTAATGAGTGCGCGGTCACACTCGCAGCGAGGAGCCTCGAGAAGGCAGATGGCGTTCGGCGCACTCGCCAACACGCACGCCGCCTGTCATCATCATTTTCTTTCCCCTGTCTGTTTGTTTGCTTCCCCTCGATCGCTGTGCATCGGACATGGACTTCTGTAGCGAGTGCGGGCCGGCCCCTCAACACACGCATACCTGTGCCGGCATGCATTCCGTCGCACGCAGCGGGGGATGCACCCGCAAAGGCGTCCTTTGCCGTGGCGACACACATCAGTAAAGAAACGAAAATACGGTAGACTACATTTTTAAAGCTTCTGTTTTCTTGTTTGCTCTGCTCCACACCATTGGTAAAGAACACGCTCCCAACGTGCACATCGGTGTGGAAACGCGGAGCTGCGCGCTGTGCTGCCCCACGCACATACACACATACCTGGGGCCTCCGATCGGGTCTGCCTGCACGGGAAGGAGCGCAGGAGGCCCGCCAGCAGCGCCGCGCTCATCAAAAGCTAATCCCCCCTCCTGATCCCCAAAACGCTTGTTTCGATATATATTAATACCTCGTTAAATGTATCTTGTAATCTTCTTGTTTAAAGCCTACCTGTAGGAGTACTGATTGTTTGAGGTGTGTGAAATGCGTGTCCCTGCAGGCGCTCGCACGTATCTTGATGCGCGCGTGTGTCCCTGCCTGTTCACAGCCGTTGCCGGCCCCACCGCCGCACCTCGCTGCGTTTTCTGTCCCATTTCTTTCCTGTGCGGTGGGGCCCGCGAGACCAAAGACGCTCAACACTAAAATCTATTTTTTGTCTTCCGTTTCCTGTGTGTTAAAGTTTCAATGTTTACGCTTTCGCCGGCCTTATATTTATGGTTGCCCGTTGTTCCCTCCCGGAAAGCTCGTTGTGCGCACGCCGCGTTGGGCGTGACAACGTGCTGGGCCTCTTCTAATCGATTCCACTCCTTTTGATGTGCTCTCGCCATCCGCTGTTGTGCTTTGCGCTCTCGTGCACGGCGGTGTTGGCGCACGAGGGTGGCCACGAAGCACGTGGGAAGCGACAACGGCACGCACGATGGAGCGTCTTCGCTTTCCTCTGAGGGCCGTCGGTGCCTGTTGGCTGTCGTTCTGCCGTTCTGCCTCCTCCGCCCTTTCCGCGCTTTCATGCGCTGACCGGCCTCGTCGGTGCTGCACACACACACACACACACACACACGCAGAAATGGCCCTGCGTCTCTTCACCCTCCTCCCTCGTCCCTCGCCCCCTGCGCTTCTCTCTTGTCCCCTTCTCCGCGTCGCCGCCGCCAACCACCTGCGCCAACGCACCGCTGCCGCCCTGCTCAGAATCGTAACTAATAGCAACCCTCGCTGACTCGCTGACGTACTCCCAACGAGCACCCCCTCGCTCTCTCCTTTCCTCTCCACACCTCTAACGGCAAAAGTCGCACCAATGATCGCTGCCTCGGTGCGTCGCGGCGTGATCTGGCTCCTCGTGGCGGTGGCCATGATGGCCGGCCTCGCCTTGGCCCTGGACGGTGTGCCGTACGAGCCCATCTTCCACATCCGCCCGCCGAAGAACTGGATCAACGACCCGAACGGCCCCTACCGCGACCCGGTGACGGGTAAGATCCACCTGTACATGCAGTACAACCCCAACGGCCCTCTCTGGGGCGACATCGCGTGGTACCACGTCACGTCGGACGACTACGTCAAGTGGACACGCCCCGAGTCGCCGGTGGCGATGTGGGCGGACAAGTGGTACGACAAGTGGGGCGTGTACTCGGGCACGATGATCAACAACAACCACAGCGAGCCCATCGCGGTGTACACGTGCACGGAGCCGGAGAACATCCAGCGCCAGTGCCTCGCCAGCCCGACCAAGGCGGATCTCGTGGGCAAGCGCACGCTGGACCGGCTGGTCAAGAGTGCGCGCAACGTCATCCTGTCGGAGGACGACGTGCCCGGCGTCGTCGGGCTCGGCAACTTCCGCGACCCCACGGAGTGGTGGGAGGACCCGGAGCACCCGGGCCAGTGGCTGATTGCCTTCGTTGCCCGCATCAACGACGCCGAGGGCGACAACGCGCACGTGGTCATCTTCCGCACGCAGGACCCCACCTTCCAGTCCGGCTACAAGTTCTCGCACAGCCTCTACGTGTACAAGTACGACCTGGATGTGATGTTCGAGTGCCCGGACTTCTTCAAGCTGGCGCCGACGGGCGAGCACTACCTGAAGGTGTCCACCATGCCCTCGCACCGCGACTACATCATGTACGGCTCCTACCAGCTGGACAGTAAGCTCGGCCAGTACGTCTTCGTCGAGGATCCCGCACGCAGCTTCACCTTCATCGACTACGGTCCCCTCTACGCCTCGAAGACGTTCCACGACCCCATCCTGAACCGCCGCACCATCTGGGGCTGGACCAACGATGAGCTGAGCGACGACCAGATCCGTGCCAACGGGTGGTCGGGCGTGCAGAACATGCTGCGCACGGTGGAGTACGACAGCACGGAGAAGAAGCTGAAGACGCAGCCCGTGCCGGAGATCAAGGGACTGCGGCTGAACAAGCTGGTGGATGTGGAGGGTGTGCCCGTGACGAGCACGCCGACGCAGATCATCCGCAGCAACACGAACAACACCCTCTACCACGAGATCGTCGCGAAGTTCACCGTGTCCGACCCGTCCATCTTCTCGGCGACGGCGACGTACGCCGCGGACGGGTCAGACGCCCCCGAGATCGGCGTGATGATTCGCGCCAACGCCGACCTCACGCAGAGCGCCAGCGTGTCGCTCAAGATGCCCCCGTACGGCCCGAGCGTGGTGCCGGGCAACCAGCAGAAGGAGGACTGGCCGGCGATCAAGATCTTCGACGGCCCCGACGCGGCGAACTGCAGCGCCGAGTGCAACAAGCTGCGCCTCTGCGAGTCCTACACCTACTTCTCCAGCACGAAGAGCTGCAAGATGTACTGGAAGATCAACCCGATGGAGGCCAGCGCAGACGCCGCCAGCGGTCTCGTGCGGGAGCCGCTGCTGTACCTGAGCCGCGAGGCCTCCAAGTCGATCGGCTCCACCGGTCCGCTGAGCGGCCGCGCGCCGTTCGCCACCGCCACGCCCAACGGCTTCGAGCTGCACATCTACGTGGACAACAGCGTGATCGAGATCTTCAAGGATGGCGGGCTGGAGACGATGACGAGCCGCCTCTACATCGACAACGGCGACGACACGACGGGCGTGGCCGTGTACGCGAAGAACACCGGCGCGGCGACGGTGACCGCCAGCGTGGAGGTGTACACGATGGACACGATCTGGAAGGCGCCGGTGGCGAATGCGGCGAAGAACTTCACCAACTCGCTGTACAACCTGCTGGACACCCTCATCGACGTCTAGGGGCCCCGGTGGAGCGAGCCGTGCCGTCCGTCAAAAGAATCGGTGGTGTTCGGTCTAACGCAGCGTAACTGAAGGTGCGGCCAAAGCGGGGAGCTCTGTGAGCGAGGAGTGGCGCTGCCTGCGTGGCACGATGCGCCTCGACGCATGAGCGCCCTGCAGTCCATCGTCCGTCTGCGCCGCAGTCTCAGCGTCGTTCTCTTTTATTGTTCCTCTCTTCTCGCGTACGAGCGACAGGTGCGCGTCTGCGGCAGGGCGAGGGGTGCAACGCGTTGCCACCCTTCTCTCCCCCTCCCCACCTCCCGCTGGAGCTCATCAAGCAGTGCTTAATGAGTGCGCGGTCACACTCGCAGCGAGGAGCCTCGAGAAGGCAGATGGCGTTCGGCGCACTCGCCAACACGCACGCCGCCTGTCATCATCATTTTCTTTCCCCTGTCTGTTTGTTTGCTTCCCCTCGATCGCTGTGCATCGGACATGGACTTCTGTAGCGAGTGCGGGCCGGCCCCTCAACACACGCATACCTGTGCCGGCATGCATTCCGTCGCACGCAGCGGGGGATGCACCCGCAAAGGCGTCCTTTGCCGTGGCGACACACATCAGTAAAGAAACGAAAATACGGTAGACTACATTTTTAAAGCTTCTGTTTTCTTGTTTGCTCTGCTCCACACCATTGGTAAAGAACACGCTCCCAACGTGCACATCGGTGTGGAAACGCGGAGCTGCGCGCTGTGCTGCCCCACGCACATACACACATACCTGGGGCCTCCGATCGGGTCTGCCTGCACGGGAAGGAGCGCAGGAGGCCCGCCAGCAGCGCCGCGCTCATCAAAAGCTAATCCCCCCTCCTGATCCCCAAAACGCTTGTTTCGATATATATTAATACCTCGTTAAATGTATCTTGTAATCTTCTTGTTTAAAGCCTACCTGTAGGAGTACTGATTGTTTGAGGTGTGTGAAATGCGTGTCCCTGCAGGCGCTCGCACGTATCTTGATGCGCGCGTGTGTCCCTGCCTGTTCACAGCCGTTGCCGGCCCCACCGCCGCACCTCGCTGCGTTTTCTGTCCCATTTCTTTCCTGTGCGGTGGGGCCCGCGAGACCAAAGACGCTCAACACTAAAATCTATTTTTTGTCTTCCGTTTCCTGTGTGTTAAAGTTTCAATGTTTACGCTTTCGCCGGCCTTATATTTATGGTTGCCCGTTGTTCCCTCCCGGAAAGCTCGTTGTGCGCACGCCGCGTTGGGCGTGACAACGTGCTGGGCCTCTTCTAATCGATTCCACTCCTTTTGATGTGCTCTCGCCATCCGCTGTTGTGCTTTGCGCTCTCGTGCACGGCGGTGTTGGCGCACGAGGGTGGCCACGAAGCACGTGGGAAGCGACAACGGCACGCACGATGGAGCGTCTTCGCTTTCCTCTGAGGGCCGTCGGTGCCTGTTGGCTGTCGTTCTGCCGTTCTGCCTCCTCCGCCCTTTCCGCGCTTTCATGCGCTGACCGGCCTCGTCGGTGCTGCACACACACACACACACACACACACGCAGAAATGGCCCTGCGTCTCTTCACCCTCCTCCCTCGTCCCTCGCCCCCTGCGCTTCTCTCTTGTCCCCTTCTCCGCGTCGCCGCCGCCAACCACCTGCGCCAACGCACCGCTGCCGCCCTGCTCAGAATCGTAACTAATAGCAACCCTCGCTGACTCGCTGACGTACTCCCAACGAGCACCCCCTCGCTCTCTCCTTTCCTCTCCACACCTCTAACGGCAAAAGTCGCACCAATGATCGCTGCCTCGGTGCGTCGCGGCGTGATCTGGCTCCTCGTGGCGGTGGCCATGATGGCCGGCCTCGCCTTGGCCCTGGACGGTGTGCCGTACGAGCCCATCTTCCACATCCGCCCGCCGAAGAACTGGATCAACGACCCGAACGGCCCCTACCGCGACCCGGTGACGGGTAAGATCCACCTGTACATGCAGTACAACCCCAACGGCCCTCTCTGGGGCGACATCGCGTGGTACCACGTCACGTCGGACGACTACGTCAAGTGGACACGCCCCGAGTCGCCGGTGGCGATGTGGGCGGACAAGTGGTACGACAAGTGGGGCGTGTACTCGGGCACGATGATCAACAACAACCACAGCGAGCCCATCGCGGTGTACACGTGCACGGAGCCGGAGAACATCCAGCGCCAGTGCCTCGCCAGCCCGACCAAGGCGGATCTCGTGGGCAAGCGCACGCTGGACCGGCTGGTCAAGAGTGCGCGCAACGTCATCCTGTCGGAGGACGACGTGCCCGGCGTCGTCGGGCTCGGCAACTTCCGCGACCCCACGGAGTGGTGGGAGGACCCGGAGCACCCGGGCCAGTGGCTGATTGCCTTCGTTGCCCGCATCAACGACGCCGAGGGCGACAACGCGCACGTGGTCATCTTCCGCACGCAGGACCCCACCTTCCAGTCCGGCTACAAGTTCTCGCACAGCCTCTACGTGTACAAGTACGACCTGGATGTGATGTTCGAGTGCCCGGACTTCTTCAAGCTGGCGCCGACGGGCGAGCACTACCTGAAGGTGTCCACCATGCCCTCGCACCGCGACTACATCATGTACGGCTCCTACCAGCTGGACAGTAAGCTCGGCCAGTACGTCTTCGTCGAGGATCCCGCACGCAGCTTCACCTTCATCGACTACGGTCCCCTCTACGCCTCGAAGACGTTCCACGACCCCATCCTGAACCGCCGCACCATCTGGGGCTGGACCAACGATGAGCTGAGCGACGACCAGATCCGTGCCAACGGGTGGTCGGGCGTGCAGAACATGCTGCGCACGGTGGAGTACGACAGCACGGAGAAGAAGCTGAAGACGCAGCCCGTGCCGGAGATCAAGGGACTGCGGCTGAACAAGCTGGTGGATGTGGAGGGTGTGCCCGTGACGAGCACGCCGACGCAGATCATCCGCAGCAACACGAACAACACCCTCTACCACGAGATCGTCGCGAAGTTCACCGTGTCCGACCCGTCCATCTTCTCGGCGACGGCGACGTACGCCGCGGACGGGTCAGACGCCCCCGAGATCGGCGTGATGATTCGCGCCAACGCCGACCTCACGCAGAGCGCCAGCGTGTCGCTCAAGATGCCCCCGTACGGCCCGAGCGTGGTGCCGGGCAACCAGCAGAAGGAGGACTGGCCGGCGATCAAGATCTTCGACGGCCCCGACGCGGCGAACTGCAGCGCCGAGTGCAACAAGCTGCGCCTCTGCGAGTCCTACACCTACTTCTCCAGCACGAAGAGCTGCAAGATGTACTGGAAGATCAACCCGATGGAGGCCAGCGCAGACGCCGCCAGCGGTCTCGTGCGGGAGCCGCTGCTGTACCTGAGCCGCGAGGCCTCCAAGTCGATCGGCTCCACCGGTCCGCTGAGCGGCCGCGCGCCGTTCGCCACCGCCACGCCCAACGGCTTCGAGCTGCACATCTACGTGGACAACAGCGTGATCGAGATCTTCAAGGATGGCGGGCTGGAGACGATGACGAGCCGCCTCTACATCGACAACGGCGACGACACGACGGGCGTGGCCGTGTACGCGAAGAACACCGGCGCGGCGACGGTGACCGCCAGCGTGGAGGTGTACACGATGGACACGATCTGGAAGGCGCCGGTGGCGAATGCGGCGAAGAACTTCACCAACTCGCTGTACAACCTGCTGGACACCCTCATCGACGTCTAGGGGCCCCGGTGGAGCGAGCCGTGCCGTCCGTCAAAAGAATCGGTGGTGTTCGGTCTAACGCAGCGTAACTGAAGGTGCGGCCAAAGCGGGGAGCTCTGTGAGCGAGGAGTGGCGCTGCCTGCGTGGCACGATGCGCCTCGACGCATGAGCGCCCTGCAGTCCATCGTCCGTCTGCGCCGCAGTCTCAGCGTCGTTCTCTTTTATTGTTCCTCTCTTCTCGCGTACGAGCGACAGGTGCGCGTCTGCGGCAGGGCGAGGGGTGCAACGCGTTGCCACCCTTCTCTCCCCCTCCCCACCTCCCGCTGGAGCTCATCAAGCAGTGCTTAATGAGTGCGCGGTCACACTCGCAGCGAGGAGCCTCGAGAAGGCAGATGGCGTTCGGCGCACTCGCCAACACGCACGCCGCCTGTCATCATCATTTTCTTTCCCCTGTCTGTTTGTTTGCTTCCCCTCGATCGCTGTGCATCGGACATGGACTTCTGTAGCGAGTGCGGGCCGGCCCCTCAACACACGCATACCTGTGCCGGCATGCATTCCGTCGCACGCAGCGGGGGATGCACCCGCAAAGGCGTCCTTTGCCGTGGCGACACACATCAGTAAAGAAACGAAAATACGGTAGACTACATTTTTAAAGCTTCTGTTTTCTTGTTTGCTCTGCTCCACACCATTGGTAAAGAACACGCTCCCAACGTGCACATCGGTGTGGAAACGCGGAGCTGCGCGCTGTGCTGCCCCACGCACATACACACATACCTGGGGCCTCCGATCGGGTCTGCCTGCACGGGAAGGAGCGCAGGAGGCCCGCCAGCAGCGCCGCGCTCATCAAAAGCTAATCCCCCCTCCTGATCCCCAAAACGCTTGTTTCGATATATATTAATACCTCGTTAAATGTATCTTGTAATCTTCTTGTTTAAAGCCTACCTGTAGGAGTACTGATTGTTTGAGGTGTGTGAAATGCGTGTCCCTGCAGGCGCTCGCACGTATCTTGATGCGCGCGTGTGTCCCTGCCTGTTCACAGCCGTTGCCGGCCCCACCGCCGCACCTCGCTGCGTTTTCTGTCCCATTTCTTTCCTGTGCGGTGGGGCCCGCGAGACCAAAGACGCTCAACACTAAAATCTATTTTTTGTCTTCCGTTTCCTGTGTGTTAAAGTTTCAATGTTTACGCTTTCGCCGGCCTTATATTTATGGTTGCCCGTTGTTCCCTCCCGGAAAGCTCGTTGTGCGCACGCCGCGTTGGGCGTGACAACGTGCTGGGCCTCTTCTAATCGATTCCACTCCTTTTGATGTGCTCTCGCCATCCGCTGTTGTGCTTTGCGCTCTCGTGCACGGCGGTGTTGGCGCACGAGGGTGGCCACGAAGCACGTGGGAAGCGACAACGGCACGCACGATGGAGCGTCTTCGCTTTCCTCTGAGGGCCGTCGGTGCCTGTTGGCTGTCGTTCTGCCGTTCTGCCTCCTCCGCCCTTTCCGCGCTTTCATGCGCTGACCGGCCTCGTCGGTGCTGCACACACACACACACACACACACACGCAGAAATGGCCCTGCGTCTCTTCACCCTCCTCCCTCGTCCCTCGCCCCCTGCGCTTCTCTCTTGTCCCCTTCTCCGCGTCGCCGCCGCCAACCACCTGCGCCAACGCACCGCTGCCGCCCTGCTCAGAATCGTAACTAATAGCAACCCTCGCTGACTCGCTGACGTACTCCCAACGAGCACCCCCTCGCTCTCTCCTTTCCTCTCCACACCTCTAACGGCAAAAGTCGCACCAATGATCGCTGCCTCGGTGCGTCGCGGCGTGATCTGGCTCCTCGTGGCGGTGGCCATGATGGCCGGCCTCGCCTTGGCCCTGGACGGTGTGCCGTACGAGCCCATCTTCCACATCCGCCCGCCGAAGAACTGGATCAACGACCCGAACGGCCCCTACCGCGACCCGGTGACGGGTAAGATCCACCTGTACATGCAGTACAACCCCAACGGCCCTCTCTGGGGCGACATCGCGTGGTACCACGTCACGTCGGACGACTACGTCAAGTGGACACGCCCCGAGTCGCCGGTGGCGATGTGGGCGGACAAGTGGTACGACAAGTGGGGCGTGTACTCGGGCACGATGATCAACAACAACCACAGCGAGCCCATCGCGGTGTACACGTGCACGGAGCCGGAGAACATCCAGCGCCAGTGCCTCGCCAGCCCGACCAAGGCGGATCTCGTGGGCAAGCGCACGCTGGACCGGCTGGTCAAGAGTGCGCGCAACGTCATCCTGTCGGAGGACGACGTGCCCGGCGTCGTCGGGCTCGGCAACTTCCGCGACCCCACGGAGTGGTGGGAGGACCCGGAGCACCCGGGCCAGTGGCTGATTGCCTTCGTTGCCCGCATCAACGACGCCGAGGGCGACAACGCGCACGTGGTCATCTTCCGCACGCAGGACCCCACCTTCCAGTCCGGCTACAAGTTCTCGCACAGCCTCTACGTGTACAAGTACGACCTGGATGTGATGTTCGAGTGCCCGGACTTCTTCAAGCTGGCGCCGACGGGCGAGCACTACCTGAAGGTGTCCACCATGCCCTCGCACCGCGACTACATCATGTACGGCTCCTACCAGCTGGACAGTAAGCTCGGCCAGTACGTCTTCGTCGAGGATCCCGCACGCAGCTTCACCTTCATCGACTACGGTCCCCTCTACGCCTCGAAGACGTTCCACGACCCCATCCTGAACCGCCGCACCATCTGGGGCTGGACCAACGATGAGCTGAGCGACGACCAGATCCGTGCCAACGGGTGGTCGGGCGTGCAGAACATGCTGCGCACGGTGGAGTACGACAGCACGGAGAAGAAGCTGAAGACGCAGCCCGTGCCGGAGATCAAGGGACTGCGGCTGAACAAGCTGGTGGATGTGGAGGGTGTGCCCGTGACGAGCACGCCGACGCAGATCATCCGCAGCAACACGAACAACACCCTCTACCACGAGATCGTCGCGAAGTTCACCGTGTCCGACCCGTCCATCTTCTCGGCGACGGCGACGTACGCCGCGGACGGGTCAGACGCCCCCGAGATCGGCGTGATGATTCGCGCCAACGCCGACCTCACGCAGAGCGCCAGCGTGTCGCTCAAGATGCCCCCGTACGGCCCGAGCGTGGTGCCGGGCAACCAGCAGAAGGAGGACTGGCCGGCGATCAAGATCTTCGACGGCCCCGACGCGGCGAACTGCAGCGCCGAGTGCAACAAGCTGCGCCTCTGCGAGTCCTACACCTACTTCTCCAGCACGAAGAGCTGCAAGATGTACTGGAAGATCAACCCGATGGAGGCCAGCGCAGACGCCGCCAGCGGTCTCGTGCGGGAGCCGCTGCTGTACCTGAGCCGCGAGGCCTCCAAGTCGATCGGCTCCACCGGTCCGCTGAGCGGCCGCGCGCCGTTCGCCACCGCCACGCCCAACGGCTTCGAGCTGCACATCTACGTGGACAACAGCGTGATCGAGATCTTCAAGGATGGCGGGCTGGAGACGATGACGAGCCGCCTCTACATCGACAACGGCGACGACACGACGGGCGTGGCCGTGTACGCGAAGAACACCGGCGCGGCGACGGTGACCGCCAGCGTGGAGGTGTACACGATGGACACGATCTGGAAGGCGCCGGTGGCGAATGCGGCGAAGAACTTCACCAACTCGCTGTACAACCTGCTGGACACCCTCATCGACGTCTAGGGGCCCCGGTGGAGCGAGCCGTGCCGTCCGTCAAAAGAATCGGTGGTGTTCGGTCTAACGCAGCGTAACTGAAGGTGCGGCCAAAGCGGGGAGCTCTGTGAGCGAGGAGTGGCGCTGCCTGCGTGGCACGATGCGCCTCGACGCATGAGCGCCCTGCAGTCCATCGTCCGTCTGCGCCGCAGTCTCAGCGTCGTTCTCTTTTATTGTTCCTCTCTTCTCGCGTACGAGCGACAGGTGCGCGTCTGCGGCAGGGCGAGGGGTGCAACGCGTTGCCACCCTTCTCTCCCCCTCCCCACCTCCCGCTGGAGCTCATCAAGCAGTGCTTAATGAGTGCGCGGTCACACTCGCAGCGAGGAGCCTCGAGAAGGCAGATGGCGTTCGGCGCACTCGCCAACACGCACGCCGCCTGTCATCATCATTTTCTTTCCCCTGTCTGTTTGTTTGCTTCCCCTCGATCGCTGTGCATCGGACATGGACTTCTGTAGCGAGTGCGGGCCGGCCCCTCAACACACGCATACCTGTGCCGGCATGCATTCCGTCGCACGCAGCGGGGGATGCACCCGCAAAGGCGTCCTTTGCCGTGGCGACACACATCAGTAAAGAAACGAAAATACGGTAGACTACATTTTTAAAGCTTCTGTTTTCTTGTTTGCTCTGCTCCACACCATTGGTAAAGAACACGCTCCCAACGTGCACATCGGTGTGGAAACGCGGAGCTGCGCGCTGTGCTGCCCCACGCACATACACACATACCTGGGGCCTCCGATCGGGTCTGCCTGCACGGGAAGGAGCGCAGGAGGCCCGCCAGCAGCGCCGCGCTCATCAAAAGCTAATCCCCCCTCCTGATCCCCAAAACGCTTGTTTCGATATATATTAATACCTCGTTAAATGTATCTTGTAATCTTCTTGTTTAAAGCCTACCTGTAGGAGTACTGATTGTTTGAGGTGTGTGAAATGCGTGTCCCTGCAGGCGCTCGCACGTATCTTGATGCGCGCGTGTGTCCCTGCCTGTTCACAGCCGTTGCCGGCCCCACCGCCGCACCTCGCTGCGTTTTCTGTCCCATTTCTTTCCTGTGCGGTGGGGCCCGCGAGACCAAAGACGCTCAACACTAAAATCTATTTTTTGTCTTCCGTTTCCTGTGTGTTAAAGTTTCAATGTTTACGCTTTCGCCGGCCTTATATTTATGGTTGCCCGTTGTTCCCTCCCGGAAAGCTCGTTGTGCGCACGCCGCGTTGGGCGTGACAACGTGCTGGGCCTCTTCTAATCGATTCCACTCCTTTTGATGTGCTCTCGCCATCCGCTGTTGTGCTTTGCGCTCTCGTGCACGGCGGTGTTGGCGCACGAGGGTGGCCACGAAGCACGTGGGAAGCGACAACGGCACGCACGATGGAGCGTCTTACAGAGCTGCTTCGACGGTCTCTGAGGGCGGTGGATTCGCTGTCGCGCTTCGCGGACGTTGCGTTGGTCGGCAGTCCAGTTTTACCTCTGCGTGTCGGCGAGTGTGTGTGCTCCTTTCTGCAGCTGTGTGGGATGCACGGAAACACCAAATGGGTCTCGTCGGAGTTCAACGCGGGAACCGAAGAGGAAAAAAACGAACGTTATTATTAATAATCCTTCTTTCTTCTTCTTGTGTTTTGTTTTACGTACACCGCACTTGGAAAATCGCCATTACGAGCGTAAGTGGCAGTGGAAAAGAATACTACTGAAAGCGAATCGTGAGATTGGTGGTGTTGGTGAGACGAGTCCACAGCGAGCTCTGGGGCTCCACGGCGTGATCCTCACAAGACACGTGGGGGTTGGTATACGTGTGTGTGTGTGGGTGTGTGGGTGTCTTACGTTGTCTTGAGACGTATTTAACGGACAACGAAGATTGGATGGCCGATGCTGCATGGAGCGTTTTTGCTGAGGTCCGTAGGCTGGGTATTTGTCGGGGCAGGCGTCGCGTCGCCAACTTCATGGCGTTGTGCTCCTCGTACCCTTTTTCGGCCCCTCTCTTGGAGGTGCGCGGTGCATCTCCCGTGTCGTGACTCTGCCCTTCTCCACCGGTGATCTTTCTCTTCCTTGCTGCTTTGTCGGTGTTGGGTTGTCTTTCCGTTTTCAGAGAGCATTTGCTCCTCTCTCTCTCCCTCTCTTTCTCTCTGTCCCACTTCACCGTTCATACATCGCAAAGAGTACTTGCAGCAGAAGCGGCGAAGTACTGTTGGTCAGTATTATTAATCATAAACTTCACATTTTTTTTGCTGGTCGGTAACCCTTCGTGCCTCTTAATGCGGTCCTTTTCTCTCAGCATGAGGCGCATTTGCCTGCTTCCGTCTTTCCATTGTCGACCTTCCCGCATCCCCCATCAGACGAGTATCCGCGCCGGGTCTACAAAGGCGGCTAGCTCAGAAAGCCGTACCGCCTCTGCTTCTTCTCCTCCGCCTTCCTCCCCGGTCCGCGCCATTCAAGCCGCCTCGCACTTCACCGGCAACTACCTCGACACAGCGTGGACGCGGCAGTTCATTCTCGGTTCTCTGCTGCAGCGCTTTGACCCTCTCCCCCGCTCGACCACCCAAAAAACAGCGTTGTCCGCTGCCGCGAATGCGCGTGCGGTGGAGGCGGCGTTGCTGGACTGCCAGCGCGTCTTCAGCTCCATCTGGAAGCTCCCCGTGCGTCCTCTTGACCAACTCAGCGAGGCTCGCATTCTCCGCCTCTTAGCCCGCTACGCCGCTGGGGAAGGCGTCTTGTCCGATGAAGCCCTTGAAGCCTTCCAGGACGTTCTTCGACGCCTCCCTGGTGCCCCGGCCAACGTGACGGACCCGGTGCAGATGCGCACGCTGTTGGAACTGATTCGCTACGTGGAGCCGGGGGACAACTTGAATCGAGTGGCGTACGCGGGGGAGCTGGCGTACCCCCCGCAGGCGCACGCCTTCATGATGGAGTTACTGGAGGAGGCCCGGCAGGTCGACGGCGGAGACGCCTTTGACGGGCTGCGCGAGCGCCGCGCCGGTCCGGGCTACGCCATCGACTCCGCCACGACGAGTGAGGTGGACGACGCGATTGGGGTGTGTGTGGAGGCGAAGACCGGGGAGAGGTACTTCGTGGTGTACGTCTCGGACGCCACCGTGTACTGCCCGTTTGACAGCTCGCTGGAGCAGGTAACGGCACGGCGGCTGACCACGACGACCTATCTGCCGGAGGGGGTGTACTTTATGCTGCCGAAGCCCATTGTAGAGGCGGCGACGCTGCGGGAGGACCGCCCCTGCCGCACCTTCAACGTTATCTTCCAGATTGACGAGCGCACGGGGGAGGTGAAGAACTACGCCGTGGCGGTGGGCTGGTTGGAGCAGCTGCGCCGCATCACCTACGATCAGGTGCAGGAAATAATCGACAAGGAGGAGAAGACGAAAGACGGCGGCGACGCAGCGCGGAGCGAATCGCAGCTGCGGACCACCGCCACCGACCCCGCGGCGTCCGCCCCGCTCCAGCACCCCGCACCGGCGTGGATGACGCCGGCGGATAAGGCGAACCTTTTCTACATCCTGCACTGTGCGAGAATTCGACTGCGAGCGCGGCTGGATCGGCAGCGCGCGGCAGCGGCGGCAGCGGTGATGGGCGGACCAAAAGATGAGCAGCAAAAATGGAAAGGCGGAGAAGACGAAGACGAAGACGAAGACGGTGCGATGGCACCGCCGACGGACTTCAGTCTGCCCGACCCTCTCATCAAGGTTAAGGGAACGCAGGTGCTCTCGGTGACCGACCAGGTCGTCTCCACCCAAGATGCGCGGCTCGCCGTGGCGGAGTTGATGATTGCGGCAAATGAGGTCTGCTCCCGTGTGGCACAAGCGAATCACCTCGCCCTGCCCTTCCGCGGCACCCGCGCCCTCTCCGTCGACCACCTCGTCGCCCACTACTACTCTGAGCCGCAGGGGGTCTGCACGCCGGCCTCGCTCGACACCTCGCACGTCTTCCTCGCAGAGGCGATGCAGTCGTCGGTGCGCCGGCTGAGCACCGTGACGCGCGCGATTTACCATCACACCCCGCTGCACCACGCCGGGCTGGACACGGCGTTTTACACCCACAGCACGAGTCCGCTGCGTCGCTACGCGGACATGTTGGTGCATCATCAGCTGAAGACGTGGCTGTGGCAGCAGTACCGCGGCCGGGCCGCCTCGGTGTCCTATTCGTCTTTTATTCGAGGCGCGCCTCAGCAGTTTATTCCAGAGCACGCGATGGCCACCCTGTGTGCCATGATCAGCACCAAGCAGGAACGTGCCAGTCTGCTGCAGGACAGCAGCACGCGATTTTGGATTCTCCGCTACCTCGAAGACCTCGAGCGGACCTCCAACATCGACGTCGCTGGAGCGAGCGCGGCGGCGACCGGAAGGAGGAGGAGGAAGACGTATTTGTGTCTCGTGGGTGCGTCACGGCGAGTGGTGGGAGCTCCCACGTACAGCCGCTTTGCCTGTTCCTCGCAGGACACGTCCAGCCTACTCTCCCAGTCCTTTACGCGTCACAACAGCAGCTGCGCGACACAGCATCCACTTCGTCCGGCGACGGTGCTGCTCGATGAGCCGCGTTGGCGCCAGCGCGAGGCGGAGTTTACGTACGTATCGGACATCTACCTCCCCGAAGTGCAGCTTGTCCACACCATCACCCACCACCGCGACGACATCCGTGTCGGCGCCGTCGTGGAGTGCGAAGTGGCACGGGTGCAGCCGACGCAGGGGGTTTTAGAGCTGAACATCCTCCGGGTCCTTTCCGGCGGCGACGAACGTCATTACGAGCGCTTGTGGATGGGCGCGTTGGTCTCCCAACTGGATGCGTAAGGCGGAAATGGGGGAGGAGAAGGGAGGCGGAAGGAGCCGGGCAGAACGTGCTCCCCCTCCCCTCTCTCTCAGCTCTCTACTAAGGAAACGGTGCGGGTAACGATTGAGGTAGGGAACACATCGTTGTGATGGTCTCCCCCTCTCTTCACATGGCCTAGCGACTTCGGTTTGACAGTTTATGCACGACGGAAATATCTACATACATATATAGAGAGAAAGAGAAGCTACAGCGTTGCTGCGTCCAGCAAATCCAAGGCGTGTATCTTTATCGGTATCGCTACGCTGAGCTCTGCTCTCTCTCTCTCTCCCTCCCTGCCGCGGATCATGCTCCAGGTTTTACCCCCAGTCCGCAGCACCCCGATAACCTGCTGTTTATCCCCCAGAAAAGCCTGGATCTGTTCTCGCTCCCTCGTCTCTCCAACACACACACACACACACTCCTTTTATCATAATCGCTTCTATCGTGTGTGCTATTACTTTTGTTGTTGATGCTCTCCATTTACATATATATATATATATATAAGGAAAAAGCGTAGCGCCTTCTCGCCGTGCACCTGCGCAGCGGATGGGGTCCCTCTTCTCCAGCCTGTTCGGCATGTTTCGCGCCAACAGGTCGTATAAACTGCTCATCCTCGGCCTGAACAACGCCGGCAAGACCTCCATCCTGTACCACCTACAGCTAGGACACGCCATCACCACCCAGCCCACGCTGGGCGGCAACACCGAGACGCTGACCATCACGCACCCGCACACGAATAACACCATCACCCTCACCTGTTGGGACTTGGGGGGGCAGGAGCAGCTGCGAGCCTCGTGGAAGCTGTACTACGACCACACCGACGCCGTCCTCTTTGTGGTGGACGCGGCCGACACGGCACGCTTCGCCACGGCAAAAGAGGTGCTGCACCAGCTCCTGCACAGTGAGCCGTCTCTGCAGCACTCGGTGCTCTTGGTGCTGGCGAATAAGCAAGATGTGGAGTCGGCTGCCTCTCCCGCGGAGTTGATGGAGTACTTGGAGCTCGGAAAGCTGAAGAATCGGACGTGGACGCTGATGGGCTGCAGTGCGTCTACAGGGGAGTCACTGCGGGAGGCGATGAACTGGATTGCGGAGAACGTTGTCTGAGGCGACGTGTCACACATGTGATTTGCGCCGCTTCGCTGCGCTTCCCCCATCCATTCGCGTACGACTGCCGCGGTGGGTGAATGCTGTTGGGGTTGCGATGTTTTTGTTTTCTCTGCTGATCACTCTCTTTACCGCTCTCTTCTTCTTTTGGACCGGCGTCGTGTCGTGGGTGTGTTAATCTGTTGTCTTTTTTTTCCCAATTCCATTTGCTGTAAATTTAGTGGTGCCGTGTGGTTTGCTTTGTTTCCCCGTCTGCGCCACTTTCTGTGTGTGTGAGGGCGAGTAATCGTATGTGCTGTGTCGAGGCTCATTCGTGGATTTACACCCAGCGTTGTTCACAGTGAAATCTGATTGGGCTTTTCCGGACATGCGCCTCTCTTCCTTTTGCGTTATTCCATCTAAGGTTGAAGTGAAGTGCACTTAGAAGTGCTCTCTTAGCTCTTTATCACGTCCGCTGCGTTTATCGTTGGCGTCATCACTGACGCTCTCCTTCTTCGATTTGCTCTTGGGTTGGTTGGTGGTGCTTGGTACGCACCCCTGCACAGCAAACACGCCGTCACGCAAATGGCTCCCTGCGGTGGTCCTCGTCTGATTGACCCAACCTCCAACCCCACCGTCTTCCTCATCTCTTCCCTTCTCTCTGTCTCTCTCTGTCTCTCTGTGTGTGCCATTTTACCAAAGCTGCGCCTATAAACGACACAGGTGGCTCTGATCCTGGATGTAGTACCTCGTGCACACTTCTAGTTTCTTTTTTCTTCATAGTCTTCTTCTTCTTGTCGTTGCACAAGAACCGTCAGCGAGCTGTGCTCCCTTTATTCACATCCTGGATTTTCTCTTTTCTTCTGTATATTTCTCTCTCTTCCTTCTGTTCTCTCTGTCTCTCCTTACCGGCTGCGTGTGTGTGTGTGCGTGTGTGGCTCTCAAAACGATTCGAAACGACTTGCAAAATCCATATTTATTTGTTTATTTATACAGTGCTCCTTTCACGCTCAAACGAGACTTTTTACGCTGCATGTAAGTTGCGGTTGCTGTTTTTGTTTGGCGGAGTGGCACGTTTCTTTTTCTTGTCCCTCTCTCTTTCCTCTCTCTCTCTCTCTCGTACGTCCGCTGTGGTTTCAAAGGCTTCCTTCTTCTGTCTGAGTGGCGGTGTGTGTGTTTGTTTGTTTGTTGTTTACTTTACTCAAAAGGTGGTCGACGCGTTGTCCTTCTCTCTTTAAAAAAAGGAAGAAGAATAAGAATAATAACTGAGTTCTCTTCTTTCTCTCTTTGTCTCTTCTTTTCACGGCAACAAGTTTTAAAAAAAAAAAGGAAGCTTATACACACCAAAATCTGTTCTTCTTGACTCTGTTTTTTTTTGTTTGTTTTGTTTTCTTCTCCTTCGTGTTTATTCTCTCCTTCTTTGCGGCCGCCTTGAATCTCCGACGCGCATTCTCTCCCTTTTTCTTTTGTTTTCTGTTTCTGAGCACCCAGAACTGTTGCGGCTGTGAAGAAACAACAAAGGAGGGGAGGAGGGAAAAACGGAAAAATAGAAGCCTCGGGCCCGAGAGCCGTGCGGGACGGTCTCGTTGGAAGGGGGGAGTGTGTGGTGGCACGCCACCATTTAACATTCTTTTTTTCCGTTTCTTTGGTTTTTGCTGGTCGCCAATTCTTTCTCTCTCTTTTTTGTTTTCTTTCTTATTCATTATACACACAGTGGGCTACGCGACGTTGCTCTCATTCTGCAGTTCTGTTGGGTTTTTTGATTTGCTAGCTTCTTCCTCTTCTGCGTTGTGCAAAACTCCACTTGCACGTTTCTCTTCTTTATCTGATTTTTGTTTTCTTGGTTTTCTTTTCTCGAAGGATCGCCTCTTTTCCCTCACACGGACATACATTGGTCCATTCATTTCTCTGTGTCGTCTTCGCTGTTGCTATTGAGTTGAACAGTTCCAGGAGGGAATCTTCAGCCTTTTTTTTTTTCATATAATCGCTTTCACCTCGGCTTTTTCTGTGAGCCTGCGAGGGGAATGGAAGGGACGGAAAAAATGAGTTGAATGTGATTGGCAGCGGAGAGATTGGCGGATCTCGGTCATTTAGGGTAATGCTCTAAACTATCTTCTCCTTATCTATTAACTCCTGAATCCTGGTTCTTCCGTATTCTGGTTTGCCTGGCACAGTTGTTTTCAGCATCGAGAGAAACTCCGGTTTTTCGCTGAAAACTCCCTTCTCAGAGTTTTATTCGCAAGTTTTTTACATATTCATCGCCAGTTGTTTCTTATAATCATCGCCAGTTGTTTCATAAGTTTTAAAAAAATATATTTAAAAAAATTAGTAGATCCATGAATATATTAAAACCCTTTTAGGTAGTTTCCCTCAATATGGCGCTTATACTCATCGATCCGTCCAAGTGGAACTTGGTTTGCACGGATTAATATGAGAACCTTCCCGAGCAGGGCGAATGCGAGTTGACTCTGCAGATCGTGGGCCCGAACGGATCGGATTCTCGGCCTGTGACCTTCCGAGTCAGGCGGGAGAATACTTCTCTGATCCTCAGGGATGGATACGAGACGTTCGATTGGCACACGTTCCCCCATCACGTTGAACGTTTCCGCATCGAGACCCGCGACCTCTATGAGAGGTTGATCCAAAAGACGGAGCTGGCGGGGTACTACATGGGGATGGCACAGTCCGCCACGGCTGTGGACACAGTCCCCCTGCAGTCGGACATCTCCCTACTGCGGGAGCAGGCGGCTTCGGAGGTTGCAGGTGCACGCCATGAGGCAGCGATGCACAACCAGTTGATAGCATGACGACGGGGAAGACGGGCCTGGGGCGCCAACACAAAAGTCTCGGTTGACTTTTTTAGACGACGCCGAGTCAGTGGCTGAGTCGCTGAAGGTGGAGTTCGACCCAATGGACGTCTGCACCTGGCGTCCTTGGTTCCGTGGGAAGACTCCCTACGAGATTGAGAAGCAGCTGAAGCACATTTTTCTTCGCGGCGAGGCACCCCGCACTGCGCCAGTGAATGATGCCTTCCAGGCGGTCCTGCGGTGGCTGTTGGCGGCGGAGGCCGACCCGCGGTATTGGGCTGACCACCAGGGCACTGGGCGCAGGATGGGTTTGACGTTGTTTTACAGGGTCAATGGATCCTCGTACAAGATGACGGAGACTGAGTTTCTGCAGGCGTGCGAGGAGAACTCGTACAATTTCGACCCGCTCCTCAAAGTTCTATCGAATGTTTTGGGACGGGTTGGAGGCGGTGCCCCCTCACCTGTCGGCTCTGAGGAGCCAGGTCAACGAAGTGGCGGCAGACATGTACGAGCCGACCACATGGGAGCAGCGCACATCACTGCTCAGAGGCTTTCAGTCGTTTTGCCTCGAAGCCGGACTGCCGCTCAACCTCGACGCGGTGCCGGTTTTCCTGGAGTCGAAGGAGCTCAAGTACTCTACCAAGGTGCAGTACGGCACCACACTGAAGTCCCTGCTCACGAGGGAGATAGCGGTGGTAGACGCGTACCTGGCGGGATGCCGGAAGCGCGAGGCAAAGGAGGAGGTGCGTCAGGCAGCACCGATCACACCAGCGGACATGCGGGCCCTGGTGGAAGGGGCCCCTTCGTGGGCCGACGCCACTGTGATGCAGTTGGCATGGATGACCGCGTCGCGGTGGGGGGAGGTGAAGGATCTCCGAGGGGAGAACCTGCTGCCACAACCGGACGGGTCGGTGATTTTGGACTGGGCAGCCATTCCAAAAACGGCAAAGATCAATCCATACCGCGCACATCGGTATGTGAAGTTGCAGGGTCCCATGGCCCAGGAGCTGCGAAAGTTGAAGGCTCAGGTCGGGGAGAGCGGCAAGCTGACTGGGCTCACGACGACACAAATCGCACAGCGTCTGCGCGAGCGCGGATACTCAGCACACTCCATCAAGCGAGGAGCTCTTCAGTCAGCGGCACAGCTGGCCCAAGAGCACGCACTTCCCCCACGCTCGGTGGTGGCTCTCGCGAAGCACGCAGACCCTCTGGATATACCGACGACGACGGTTCGCTACATGGGCCCAAAAACCACGGAACTCACGAATTCTCACGTGCTGCCGGGTTTACTCGACCGTTTGGTTTTTCGGAAGTGAGTCAGGCACCTTGGATGGAACCAGAGCGGCGCGTTGCTTTTGGAGGGCACACGGTCCTCCGCCGAGCCAACAAAAGTCGTGTTGCGAGTGAGGAGGAGCAACGTTCTCTCCCCCTCCAGAACGTGGACGTGCAGCCGCTGAACGTCGAAATCTTGCGGTCACGCATGAAGGCGTCGGCCAAGGCGCGGTTTGACGAGTTATGGCGTTTACTGTCATCGCCGGAACAGCTCGATCCAGGAACGTCACCGCTCAGGACGATTTTTGAAGGTGATGCCCGAGTCCTCATGTCGGCAGGCGTCTTGGTGCCGGCGTCTCCGAGACCTACGCGGGGTTGGTTCGTTCCTTTCTCGGTTGTGGAGGAGAAACCTTCGGGGCTACGTAGGAGGTTTATCGCGTGGCCGAAAGAGAAGAACCTGGAGGACTCCTACGAGGCTGACGTGCCGTTGGGTCACATTTCCGCATACCTCGACGTTGTGTGGGAGGAAGGCGCATCCAATTTGGACCTGAAAGCCTCGTTTTACCAGGTACCGCTGCCTGAGGAGGCGCGTTCGGCTTTTCGTTGCCGCCTCGACGACGGCACCCTCGTTGAGCTGGCGCGGCTGCCGATGGGGTATGCTGCGAGTCCGGAGCTTATGCAGTTGTTAACGTCGGCGTTGGCAGGAGTACCCACTGTGGTCGATGCCGCCTTCGCCTGCCCAACGGCATTGAAAATCCACGTCTGGATAGACAATGTGAGAATTGCTGGTCCCCTGAAGGCCGTGGAGGCCTGGACGCGGCGTGTGACACAGTTCGCGCGGGACGCCAGCGTCACGATTGGTGAGTCGGAGGTTGCGGTTGCGTCATATACATTCGTCGGGGTGTTTTTTGATCACGCAACTCATACTGTACGTTTAGGTGAAAAGACATGGCGCCATCTGCGGGAGACCCCTCCTTTCGAGGAGATGACGGTGGGTGATTTGGAGGTCTTTACATCCCGCGCCATCTATGGCGCGGCGGTGCTGGGCGTCCGCCTGTTTCGTAACTACATGTTTCTGAAGTTTGTGAGACGCCAGCTGAGCTCCCTCAATAGAGGTAAGATCACCACCAGGAGCAAGATCACCATGACGCCCTACATCCGGGGTTTTCGCGTCTGATTTGTTGGAGGTCTTGCACCGAAACGAGGCGCGTCTCGTGCATCGGCCGGGGGGTGAGCCGACAGCCACATTGGTGACGGATGCTTCGCTCCAGGGTTGGGGGGCGGTTCTTTTTCTGGGCGCCGGTCCAGTATTCATCACGGGGGCTCGGTGGGATTCTTCACCGCGGATGATCATGCAGGCTGAGGCGCGTGCGGTGCACCTGGGGCTGCTGGCTTTTCGAGAGCGCCTACCGAGACGATTGTTTGTATTGATCGACAACACATCAGTTCTGGGGGCGGTGCGACGCGGAATTTCGAAATCGGGAGCGCTTGCGGCCGAGCTACAGCAGGTGGACCAACTTCTCCGCGACGAGGGGATACACGTGGTTTTCCGGTACATTCGGTCTGAGGACAACGTCGCGGATTTTCCCTCACGCGAACGCGACATTCCCACGACGGCTTTGGCGAAGGGGTATAACTTGCGAAGGGGAGACAGGGACCCATGGGATCCTTAAAAAGA
>NW_015438380.1:100350-108539 GCF_001293395.1 Leptomonas pyrrhocoris
TAAAGAAGAACGGAATTGGGGCAGATACTAGATAGTGAAGAAACAATGAGTAGCCTTGATGGGGACATTGATGCCAGGTACTCGCTAGTTATGTATTTCCCTAAATGCCGTGCAATCACTTCGACTCTTGACTTCCTATCCTTCTTATTCCTTTCTTTCTCTCTTTCTCTCCGTGCTGCTGCTGAAGCCTGTAGTCGGCTGAAACGAACGAAGACGGAAAGCACACAACAAAACAAGAGCCTTTCACTTCCCTCGTACACTTTCTTTTCCTTTTCCTTTTCGCTATAATCCCTACACCTCGTTTGATCGATTGTTTGCGTTTTTTACTTGTCGTCGTCGTAGTAGGATTATCGGTGTTGCTACCACTACGGCGGGACACCGACATCAATACCTTTTCCCGCTTTGTTGGTTTGTTTGAATTTCATTTTCTTTTTATTTCCTCGCCTCCGCCATGTCCATCCGCAGCGAAAACGAACGCAGCTGCGACGCCGCCGACGCCAACGGCGACAGCAGCGCCTCACGCACCCCGCTTTTCGTGCCGCCTCCGGACCGGCCCTGGACCGGTGCCGAACTGGCGCTCGCCATCAGCACCGACTCGCCGCAGCTCCCCGCACGCCAGCAGAGCAACAGCGCGGATGCAAGCAAGGCGACCACGACGACTATTTTTACGTTCCCCTTTACTCTGCCTGGCGGCCCGGGCATCGCGAAGCTGCCGACGCTGAGTCCACCACTCCCCCGTCCTGAAGCTGAGGAAGCAGAGGCAGAAGCGGCGTCGAGAAATGCAGAGCGACCTCTGTGCCAGCCCCAACTACCTCCGCGTCGAGGAAGCCAGGCGGCGGCGGCGGCGCGAGACGGCTTGCTGCAGAGGAGCTCGAGCGCAACCCACACCGCTGCCGTCGCTGAAGCCAACGCCGTCGTGCTTCCTCCGTGCTCCTCGCCCGGCCTAGAGTCCCAGACGTCGTTTCCCACCATGTTCGTGTCTGGTGTCACGCAAGTCGGCGCCATCACCGTCGAGACGCGCTCCGCGGGTGACCTGCACGGTCACTCTCTCTCCTTCGTCTCCTCCGACACGACGATCCCTTCGGACACGCCACTGCCGACTCTGTCTCCGCAGACGCCGTATGTATTCGCGTATGGCGAGTCCTCCGGTTCGGGTGCGGCGGAGACCCCCACGACGCTTACAAGTAGCGGCACTAACAAGAGGACGAACAGTCCGAGTTGCAGTCCAAGCATGCGCCGCAACAACCATACCCACCATAACAGCTTTGGTATGGACGACCTACGAAGTCCTTTGCAGGACTCCACCCCACAGGCGCCCTCTTTTGCTGACTTATTTGTAGGGCTCGAGCAGCCGCGTCTGCACCGCCTGCCGCGACCAGGCGGAGACGCGTGCGGCTCGTGGCACCTGGCTGGTTTGGTGAACGGCAAAAACAGCGAGCGAAAGAGCAGCAACGCCAACAACAAGAGCGTCTCCGTCCCCTCCTCCGCGCTGGGGTCGATCACCTCTCAGCTTTTCCACATCGTACAGGACAGGTCGAACCCCGCCGCATCTTCTCATGAGGAGTTCGCCGAGGATGCCGCCGGTGCCCACACCCCAAACATCTACCGCAGCCCCCAGCTCCCCCACTGGTGGCGCAGTATCGTGACGCCGTCCGTTGGGGTGCGGGTCTGCCTGCGGCCCAGCACCCCTCAGCTGGAATTCTGGTGGATTGACCGCCTCGGCAGCGAGGCCTACGAACTTATCCAAGTCATCCTGCAGCACTCGCTGGAGGGCATGGTGCTGCGAGAAAGCGCAGAGTCCGTCGTGGTGGTCGAGTTTAGCATTCCTGCAGCTTACCTGGGCAACACGAGCTTTGCGGTGTGGCACCCACCGGCGCACGCCACCCCCTCCCCAACAAGCGCACCCGCCGCGTCTGAGTCGTGGAAGGTGAAGCAAGAAGATGGAGCAGGAGAGGAGAACTACTTCTACGACTACGAAGAAGAAGAGGAAGAAGAGGCGGCGACAACGCTGGAGGCGACGGCGATGACCAACACGCCGCCTTCCTTGGAAGCCAACGACACCGCCGCCATCACCTCGACCCGCCCGCATTTGGCCACACCCATCAACAACGGCGTGCCCTGCGCGCCGGAGCACAGCGCCGCCACCGGCACCAGCTCCACCTTCACGGTGGGGCACCATACGGAGCGCACCGAACCGCAAAGCACCGACACCTCTGAGGTGCCCTCGCGTGAGGCGTTGCTTGGTCTGCCGGGGCTCGTGCGGGCGGACAACGCACACCACGACGCCGCTGAGCCGGCGAGCAACACCTTTGTGGTTGCGACGAATACAAGGACGTTGACCACCACGACCACCGTCCCCTCCACAGCAGTGGCAGCAGCAGCAGCGGCGGCAACAACCACAAACGGTCTGACGGACGGTCCAGCCTTGTTGACCGAGTCCCGCCCGCTGCCACGCGCCGCCTCTGCCACCGTCTTGGAGTCCTCGTTCCATCCCAGCGGTGGCGCCTCGCTAGGTGGGGAGACTTCCGTTCCGATTCTTCAGCAACGCCACGCTGACCTGCCTGGGCTCCCCCGATCATCGTCCTCCGTGGACATCGTTAACAGCTACTCCTCCTACTCGACGGTGGACCGCAGCAGCAGCGTTGTAACCGCAGGCGGTGGGCACTCCGACCCGGCGGTGATGGAGCGGCGCTTTCGCAAGGAGCCGCCGCTGTCGCGCATTCTCATGCTGACGCCGGCCCTCAACAAATTTCAGGTCTGTTCAAGCGGCGAGCAGCGCGCCGTAGCGGAAGACGACGAGCCATCCGCAGCGGCAGCAACGGCAGCGGGGAAGGAGCGGCAACGGCAACCTGCGAGGAAGACGCGCACGCAGAGTGCGCCTCAGCAGCGATTCTTTGCCACGCCAAATCCTCCCATCAATCTCGCTGGAAAGTGCAGCGCTACCCCGTTTCTGCGCACACCTCTCACACCGCGCGCACAAGGCTACTCATCGGACCAGAGCGACGACGATTTGGATGACACCAGCGTCGCGGACAGCCACGACAGCGTCACGGAGGAGGATACGGAGCGTAGTGGCACCCCACCCTCTCCTGGCCTGCCACGCACCCGACGCCAACACGGCCGGCCGCCCCCGTACGAGCTGCCCACTACGGTGTTTGTGAGTCCTACGGATACGAGCCAGAGTCTTCACTTGCGTGCCCATCCGCGTGTGCAGTCAACGGATCGGACAGGGAGCGTGAACAGCAATGAGAGCTGCAGCCGGCAGAGCAGAGGTGATGCGCCGCCGCACGCCAGTGTGACCTACGACGAGGACCCGTCTCTCCTGCACGTCGACCCTCTCTCAAAATCGGAGGACACGAGCACCTGCCACGACAGCAGAGAATCACCGCTTCGGCACCTCTCGCCCCAGGCCTCCACCTACTACGACTTCTTCCAGCGCAGTAAAACGTATGGGGAGTGGCTGCGCACAAGCAACACCCAGTCTCGCTACTCCTCGTCGTCGCACGGCTCGTCCTCCGCCGCCGCGGCGGGAGTCGGCGGTGTCCTCGCGGCGAGTGGCAGCGCCGGCGAGATGGCGAATTTGTTCGAGGGAACGACGCCCACCACCGCCAGCGCGCGCGAGACGGATAAAGGCGGCGACGACGACTCGGTGCTCGTGCGGCTGTCGCTGCCAACGTCGGTGTGCATTCCAGTCGTTATCGTACGCCTGCACGCGCTGCGGCTGCTGCACCCCCTCCTGCGTGCCCTCACGATCCCCTACAGCCGTCCGCTGTTTGCCGCGGCGAACGCGGAGGACGATGACGGGATGGAAGGAGCGTTGCGCACCGCAGCCACCGTCTCGCCCTTCACGTCGGAGTTGGTGGGCCACACCGCCGCGGCAGACTACCACACGGCGGTGCAGGTGATCAACGACGCCATCAGCCGCGAGGAGGAGAAGCTGACGACGGCCGCACCGTCCGTGGACGACGTGACCGCGAAAGCCGTCCCAACAAAAATCCCCTCCGGTCTCAGCGGTGTCGCACCCCCACCCTTGCAGCCGCGCGACCTGTCCATCCTGTACACCATTCGCAGTCATTTGTTCTTCCACATGTCGCCCGACTACCTCCACGACAGCCTACGCGACGCCGAGGCGGCGCTGTCGTGCTGCCCGACGCCGGAGCACGTGTGCAACACCTACGAGATCCTCGCCGCCTGCCTCATCAGCTTCGGGCACACCGCACAGGTCGGGCGCTTGGCGGCCCACCTGCGGCATCGCTGTCGCCCGCCTACCCCGCTCCTCACCCGGCTCGGTCGGGTCACTCAGGTGATGGTGTCCTACGGAACGCTCTTCTTGCACCAGCAGCTGAATCCCACCCTGCTGCGGCACAACCTCCTTGGCAGGGGCGGGAGTGGCGGTACGCCGGAGCACTCCAAGAACCCGCAGTCGTTCCTGTACAACGAGGGGGTGGATTCGACCCCCTTAGACGACCCTGCGTACCTCAGTCGAGGCTCGTATCCCGCGGGGGGTGCTGCCGCAGCAGCAGCAGCAGCGGCTGGCACCAATCCAAACAGCGGAGCAGCTGAAGCGACATATGCCAACCGGAGCCTGCACATGTCCTCCCCCACTTCCATGCCTCTGGTGGTGGTCGGCGGCGGCATCGTTGACCCGCCCGTGGGTTGGGGCCGGCACTCCTCGACGTCGCGCCACGCCAGCGGAGCCAAGGGAGCCGGGCCGTCCACGTCGCTCGTGCAGCGCACCCTACCCTACGAAGTTTGCCCCCTCCTGTTGGGCTATTACGGAAAGAGCCTCCATCGCCCGAGCGTGATCAGCGAGCACCCGTACCCGCTCCCACTCCCCCTCTCGCCGCGCGTCGCAGAGCGCTCCTCGTCGCCCAGCAACGGCGCGGCGGTGACGATGGTGCCGGCAAAGGACAGAGACGGCATCAGTGCTCATAATACGAGCAATAATGCACACGGCCGTCGCCGCCTCCAACATCGGCGCTTCTCCTCTCGCCCGAGCAACGATGTGTGCCACCGTCGTCTCTTCTTGCTGGAGACGCTCTTCCCGAGTGTGTTGCCGCAGAGGGCGGAGAGTGGCACGCCGCAGGACAACCCCCTCCCACGCTCCAGCATCTACCGCGGGTTCATTACGTCACGCTGCTTCCAGAACATGCGCCGCTCCCTCTCGAAGGGTGACGTCGACGTCTTCGTCGACGCGGGAAATAGCGCGGGCAAGTCCGCCGCAGCGAAGAGGGAAAAGCGGATTAAGCCGGAAGATTTCATGTACGACCGCGACTCCGTGTTAGCGCTGCTGGCGAGCACCATCGACACCGCGATCCCCTACGGCACCGTGTCAATGCGCTACTTTAACCGTCACATTCGCCTGTCCGCCACACGTCGCATTTTGAAAGGGGACCCGGTGCTGCTGGAGCGGCCGGCGCTGTTGCTGGCGCTGTGGCCGCTGCCGTACGGGCGTGGTGGCCGCCTGGTGAGGGCAGGAAGCTCTTCTTCCCTCGCGTCCGCATCCTATCCCCAAGGAGGCGAAGGGCCAGGCGGAGAAGACGCGACGACGGTGCCGGGCAGCAGCGCTGGGACTTCACAGCGTACGGTGCAGCCCGCGTACTGCATGCAGTGTGGACGGCAGCGGCTGACGCGTCTCATCCACTGCCCCGGCAAGTGCGGCTCCACGTACTGCTCCGAAGCCTGCCGCCGAGAAGCGCTGCGGCTCTATCACGTAGTGGAGTGTGGCGGTCTGGCCGAACCGCTACCCGTCACCGCAGCTGCGGCGGATGCCAGCGATGGCGGTGGGGATGACGATGCAGCGCGGGTGCAGTGTGCCGTGGCGTCCCTGCAGGACATCTTTGCAGAGTGGGACAACTTTCTCTACCGCTTCGCGAACTGGGACACGCCGAGTATGCGGTCCACGACCCCGGCCGCCTACTGCACCCCCTCCGTCTCCGTCGTGACCTCGCCGAAGGAATGCGGCCTGGAGCCCTTCCCACGACGGCCACCGAACCAGCAGAGCGCTCCGCCGAAGCCCGGGAGTCACGGCAGCGCCGACGGAAACCCACCAGTCACGAAACGGCGCCCACCGCCGCCGATTCTGGCGGTGACGGCGCAGCGTGCCATGTCGCGGCTTGTCGCGATGGTTTTGTGCATGGTGCTCCCGGTCGAGCGCCTTCCGCACCTTCGCGCGGACAACGAAGCGTTAATGAAGGAGTGGGCAGAGGAGCGGCACGCCACCGTGCGGGCCGTCGCGCAGACCCTGTGCAGCCGCGGCCTGATGGTGCCTGCCTCCCCGCATGTAAGCCGCACGAACAGCTACTGCACCAGTGTGGACCCACAGCGGCTGCTGCTGTTGGAGGTGATGCTGCAACAGCTCTCCGTCCCCTTCTTTGCCGACTTCACCTACCGGGCGCCGGCGACGGTGTGGGAGGCGGTGAATGAATTCCCTTGTGCCGTGCCGCGGAAGGCTACGCCGACGGGTCGCAACAACGTCAGCGTCAGCGGCAACTACAGCGGAGGCGGGGGTCCGTTTGACGGAGCCAACTTCAACGGCCTCCCGCCCAACGCCACGCGCAACAGCAGTATCTTTCCTCTCCCGAGTCGCGCAGCTCCTGCGTCGAAGCCGCCCGCAAAGCCAGGTCAGCGGCACTGGGTTGTGGAGCTGACCACACAGCAGCTCGAGGAGCTGATATGCACGACGCACCTCATGCTGCAGCGTATACACGACGTCGTGAGCACCGCATTAGAGGGTGTCTACGTGCTGCCTCGCAACACACCCCGACAGAAGAGCGACGGCGAGGCCATGGCCGGTGCGCCACTGCACTGGACCTGCACGGAGCTCCTCGCCTTTCTCCCCAGCATCCGCGTCTTTGAGGAGTTGCTCGATTTCTGCCTGACGAGCTGCGCAGTGGTGTATCCGGAGAGCGCGGAACCGGACGGCGGGACGGGTGTGAACAGCAGCAGCAGCAGCCTGCCAACTCCGAACAGCCACAGTTGGACCAACACGCAAAGTGCAATGCTGAGTCTTGGCGGCGCGAAATCCGGCGACAGCGCGAGCTCTTCGGACAGCACGGAGAAGCGGCCGAGCGAGGCCGCGCCGCCGGTGGTGCCAATGGCGGTGATCGGTCCTTGGACGTCTCTCACCGTGGATCTGTACCCCATTGTGGGTCACTCCGGCTGGGGCGTGATTTACTCCCGCTTTACGGTCGAGCACGAGCAGCAGCGTCGCATGATCGCCTACTGCGCGGCGGCGGCCACACGCCGTGGCGGTGCCGGGGGCGGTAACTTAGGAGCCAGCGGCTACGGTAGCGGTGTCGAGGACGACTCCTTCCTCTCCATTCACTCCATCGCCTCGGCCTCAGCGGCGGCGGTGCTGAACGGGTCAGTGCTGTCACCCGGCGCGGAGGACCTCGGGCGGTCCACCCCCTTCCGCGATGACTGGAGTAATCAGATGCTGGAGGATGCGGCGAGTCGCAGCTGTGCGAACCTCCAGCTCTCCCTCGTCCACTCTCTGCCTTCCAGCGATGTGGGTCGGCCGCCGACGGTGGCGATCGTGATGACGGCGACGAAGAACATCCAGCTTGGGGACGTGCTGTGGTGGGAGTCGCTGAACATTGGTGAGTACTTGCATTCCATTTTCTAAGAGCAGAAGCATTGCGAAAAGGGAGAAGGCGGGTGGGGCGTCAACCAGATGGTGGTAGCACGCCGGCGCCGAATGGGCGATTGTATTTGTCCTTGTCACATCTTTGTCCTTCTTCTCTTGTTGTTGTTTTCCCCCCGTGTACACTTTTTGCTCCTTTGCTTGTTTCCCGCAACGGTATAGATGTTTGCGGAGCCATTGCTCCTCTCTTTTATTTTGTTGTTGTTTGCGTTACTCTCTCTTATAAGGGGAAGGGAGGAGGGAGGAGGTGAAGCAGCTCGTTTATAAGGGCGCACTTTGGCTTCTTCGATTGTCGGGTTTATACTGTGGAGACTTCATTCTTTTTATCTTTCTTTCCGTCGTCCTCTTCTCGTTTTGTATTACATGGAAGTACGCGCACACTCCTGCGTTGAAGCAAATATATTTTGTTTGTGTTTTTCCTTTTACCCTGCATCTCTCCACTTTTCTAGGTCGTACCCCTCAATACCACTATCATTATTATTATTATTATTCACGTCTTCAAAGGTCAACGGCGGTGTAGACTATATATATATATATATATGTA
>NW_015438380.1:109260-179018 GCF_001293395.1 Leptomonas pyrrhocoris
GGTACAACGGACGGTGTAGACTATATATATATATATATATATGTATGTGTGTGTGTGTGTGTGTGTGTGTGTGTCTGTGTGCGCGTGAGAGAGCATGTACGAAGAGAGCGGTATTTGAGAAATCCGAATTGTGGCCCAGCGTTCTCGTCGACATGCGTCTCAGCTCCGGCTCGTCCTCCTCCTCATCTGGGGTCGTCTTCTACCCGCTCCTTCCATCTTTGCTGGCTACCTTGTCGCAGAGAGATAAACGCAGATGTATGTACCCTCCAAGCGCGACTGGCCTCGCTGCTTCTCTTTTGCCCGCACGGCGCACAGACTCGCTCGAGACATGTTTAACGGCGAAAAACGCGAGCGCACACACACACAGTTATTGCTGAAAAAATACATGAAAAAGGGAAATAGGAGAACAACTGAGCTAAGGTGGCACTTTGTTCTTGTTAGTATTGTGTGTTTGTGTAGACTGGAAGGGTTGAATTGGCTGTGTGTGTGTGTGTATGCGAGAAGAACAAGGCCTACAAATATAGCACACCCATCTTTTCTTTCGTTCTTCTCCGCCTCGGGAGCAGGAGTCGACGAAACACATGTAGCAACCATGTGAAAGGTTGTTATCCCTCACCAGGAAGGCAGTAACCGCAGTGGTCTCGCCAAGTTCTCACATGTGTCGATCTGTACTGCCTGCTTCACCCTTCCTCTCTCCTTCACCGCTACCTTTGTTCCACAGTCCAGGAAACCGCACGCAAGAGAAGGGAAAAGAAAAAGGGTAACCGCATCGACGACGAACGTGTGTGCGTGTGTGTGCATGTGTGTATCGCGTCTGCCTCATCTGATTTGACTGATTCTTGCGTTACTGTTGTTATTACTATTATTAATTAATCATCAATAATTATTGCTCCCTCGCCATGACGCACGTCGCACCCAAGGCGTTGCATAAGCGCATCAAGGGTACCAACGTGGAGGTGCGTAAGGACGTGACGGACGACAATACCGATGCCCAACTTGCCCTCCTCTACTCCATCGGCGCCGACGACGAAACGGAGCTGCACTGGTTCCACAACACGCTGCGCCCCGAGCGCAACCTCGTCCACCCATCAGACGCATTTCTGCACGGCATCAAAGTGCTCCGCCCGGCAGCCGTATTTAACACCTTCGACGTGAAGAAGGCGAAGCTGCGTCGGCTGACGAAGCACGAGAAGGACAAGATCACGGCGATGACGCGTCGCAAGACGGAGATGGCGCCCACGGCGGCGTACAAGGCCGCGGTGAACCCCCACAAGACTCCTCGCACGGGCGGGCAAGCACCGATCGAGGAGGTGCGTGTGTTGTCGCGTGGTATGAGTAAGGCGCAAAAGGCGCGCAGTCGTGCCCGGGTGGCGCACAAGGCGGGCACGACCAGCGGCGGTGCCGCGAGCGGGCAGAAGACGTACTTCACGAAGTGGAAAAAGCGGAAGCAGGAAAGGATTGGACGTGGTTTATAGAAACGTGCTGGTGCCGACGGCGTCCTGCTTCCTTTTTGTGGCTGTGTTCGCTCTCTTCGTCCTCCCACGCGTGTGTGTTGTCGCACATGGCACAGCTGCTTCCTTGGGACAGGGGGGGGGGGAGAAGTGACACACACTCCTTCACCGCTAAACGATTAACACTTGCCACAACCGCAGGCATTAAATGAAGATGGGTTGTGATTAATGAATTGTACGGGTAACGAACGCAAGCACTTACCTCTCGATCAACCTAGAAGAGGTTGTTGTTGTTGTTTTGAAGCGGCGCAACGGCGCTTTCACGTTGCCACGTGTGGATGAATCGAAGCCTCTTAGTTGTTTGAGCTTTTTCCCCGAACTTATTTGGTCCGCTCTTTCATTGGAAAGATAAGTAAAGAAAGCACGGTGTCGCGCTTTACGGCTTCAAGAGCGTCCTTTTCCATGTTGTGCTTCTCTGCTACCTCAGCAAGCAACTATTTTCTTTTTCCTTTCTGCCACAGGGTTTGCCACCTCCTTGACCCGCCCTTCAAACTGATCCTCCTCTTTCTTTTCTAATTCCCTCTTCTCACCAGCTCAAGTCACCGGCACGAAAGGCGCCCACTCCGAGCGCAGTGCGTGTTCTCTCGTGCCACGAAACCCCTCGCGAGTGAGTGAAGTGAAGTGGGACCCATACGGACTTGTTTTCACAGATTTATTATATATATATATAAAGGTTCGACTATTCTCTATGATGCTTCTCCGACGCGTCACTCATGGCGCGCAGCTCAGCAGCGTCGCGCAGCTGGCGCCCCGTCGCCACAAATCCTACGTGCTAAAGTTTCTTCGCGGAAAGCTGCCAGACGACCTGAAAGATTGCGCCGGCGCCCTCGGTTGCCTGTACGGCAGTCTTCCCGATGTCGACGAGTACCGGCAGTTCGTCGTCCCACTGCACGTCCTACAGCAGTACCACCAACTCGGGTTCGCGAAGCTGCCGCGCACCGTGCTCGAGCCGGCGCAGGCGGACATCCTCGCGGATGAAGTGAATCAGCTGGCGAACAACGTCGAGCACCACCCCAAGTCGGAGCACCTGTACTCCACCTCCCTCGCGGACCTCACGGGCGGTCCGCTCTTTTACTGCCAGGGCCAGTGGCGCTGCTCGTGGGGTATGCACGACCTCGTCTACATGCCGACCCTCACCGTGGCAGCGTCGCAGGCACTCGGCAATCGACTCGTGCGTCTGTGGTACGATGAGGTGTTCATGAAGGAGGCGCGCACCGGGCCATGCATTCCGTGGCAACAGCAGTACGTGCGCTGGCAGCACACCACACCGGTCAACCACGTCACCATTCTCGTGGCGCTGGACACACTGAACAAAGACCGCGGCGCTCCGTGCCTTATCCCGGGCAGTCACCGCTGGCGCGAGGGACAGCTCCTCCCCCCGGTGCCCTACGACCCGACGCAGGGCGAGGCGCAGCAGCTGAACACGATTTGGAGCATCACGACCGACGACGAGCAGGAGATGCTGGCCGACACGCCGCCGGTCACGGTGGACCTGCGCCGCGGTGAGGCGCTGCTCGTCCATCCGTTGACCCTCTTCGCCACGCACGGCAACCGATCGCTGGACGCGGCGCGGTGCTGCTGCGTGCATTACATGGGCGAGGAAACCTACGCCGCAATGGACGGCCCGTTGTTGCCGCACACAACGCGGTTTCGCGCAGGTGCGCGTGTGAGTGGGCCGTACTTCCCGGTTGTGTTCGACCCCGCCATGACGGAGGATCTCCTCCTGCTGGACGCCGAAAAGGCCAGCAGTGCGGTGTGACGCCGCGGTCGGTGTTCGGTGCTATTGTTATTGTTATTGTTTGTGTATGCGGGCGTGTCGGGTTGGGTGTTTGCTCCGCTTGCAATTCCCTTTACAAACTCACAACAGAAAAGCACGGCAAGAACGATACCTGTTTCACACGAAGGCAGATTTGCCGAGAAACGTCAGCGCTGCAGCGGCCTTGGATTTATTTTCTCCACCGGCGTCTTCGCTTTCCTTGCCGCACTCCCCCCTTTTCTCTCTGCGCGCTCCCTGCGCTACCTCACCTCCATCTCTGCCCTCTCTGTCTTCCTTGTTCCCTCTGCTCCTTCACACCCCTGTTGCGGCGTGGCTCGCGTGCGTGTCCGGGCACTTGCGCCGGCACAGCCACCAGTCGAGACCTTTCCGCCTGTATTTCAGGTACGATCACACATGTGTGAGCGCACCATATCCCGTGCGATTTGAGAAGCTAAGCACCCACCGGCTTGGTTCTCGCTGGGGTAATTGCAGTAGCTTCTCCCTGCTGCTCCGAAGGATAACATCGAAAGGGAAAGAAGGGGAACATAAGCTGTCAAGCACTCGTGGTTCGCATGCTGGACGCTGTGCGCACTCGCGGGCCCACATTGGCTCCGCAGCACCGTCGCTCATCTCATTCGCTGGTGTTGCTTCTTTGCCCTCTACTGTGGCTTTAAGAAGCCGACCGCCTTCCACCGGAGGACGCGGCCGGGCTTCGGGTCATATCAGACTCAATGGAAAACACACGGGTTATCACAAGAAAGACACCGGAGGCGCAGGGCTCGTTCAACGAGAGTCACTATCGCGGGCATGTCAGCGCGCGACCGAAGGCGGCAGCCGGGCCGGCAGCGAAGAGCTCAGCCGGAATGTGTACAGCGGGTCGAGGTACCCGAACACGTAAAACGAGCTCACCGTCCCGGCACATGGACGCGGAAGGGATGAGCACACTGTCTCTTTCATCCGTGAGGTGTCCGGAGTGCCAGCAACCAGCCTTCGTGAGGGGCGCGGGAGGGCTTTTAAAAAGGAAAACCAAACGAAGCGAAACCCAGCAAAGCAGAAAGGACAAGATGAAACGTACTCGAAACCCGCGCCTGCACGGTCGCAGCCTGAACGCGATGCCCCAAGCGCAAAGGAGGCGCAGCTGAGAAACGTGGCACCCGCATGCCGGCAGCAAAAACAATTGGAAAACAAAGAACACCAACCGCAGGATGGAAAACAACAATCTTAAAACGAAAAAAGTAAGAAAGATAACACCTTGTTGGAAAATACGGATGAAAGAATGAACCCTCCATTTACGCACGCGGACGCTACAGAGAAAAGGATTTAGAAGAGAGAGGAATTCTGCAAGTCACTTCAATTTTTGAGAAGCGCAACTAGTTGCAGGGACAGTTTCCCTTTTCGACCCTTTCATAAGTTCCATGGAGAGCTGTTGCTCCGGAAAGGCTTTCCGAAGAGAAGGTCTCCTTTTCATTTTGACTCGAGCCGATGAGGACAGACAACAGATACAAGCTAGACAGGTTAACTGAAAAGAAAAGAAACGTCTCCTACCAGCTTTTGACGGGAGCCTACTCCGCCTGCCCTTTTCAGAACCCATTTAGCTGGTATCGAAGAAAAGAAGGAATGAAGAGAGTAAAACAGTAAAAGAGAATCGTTTTGGGTTTTCTGAGGTGCAAAATAATAATAATAGAAAATATCTTTTTTAGCCTGTTGTGTTGTAGGCATCCTTTAGAGTCGTTCGTGACTTGTCTCTCCGTCGAAAAAGGAGAGCATAGAAGACAAACTTATTGGCTGTTTTTCTCGGAAAAGATGCTTGAACGTGCATCAGCCAAGTTTTCTTTGGAAGGAACCTATTCTACTGAAGGGAAAAGCTGATTTTTTGCGAGGGCTTTTCTACGCGAAGTGCAATGTCATCGAGCGCCTTTGTCGGCCTGCCTCTTTTCTTGATAGTGACCAAGGCCGTCGTGCTATCAATATTTATACGAAGGTTCAACCCTGCGGGAATCCATCGCCGCAAGTGATCCACCGCCAGAACCACGGTGTTCGCTTCCAGCGTGTTTATGTGATGCTGCTCTGCTGCGGACCATGTTTCACCAACGCTCATGCTTTCTTGGGACTCGTCCCGCATCAAGACCGCTCCCCAACCGGCTCCAGAGGTATCGGTGTAGAGGGTCATCATCGGCATTCTCGCTGCCATAGCTGGCGCTGTCGCTCGTGGGCGGTTCTTCTGAGCCAGGTCGCACCATTATTTGAGTTGTGCATGCGCCGTTGGAGGTGTGCAGGCCGGCTCCTTCACCAGGAGAGGTGTCTGGCTGAGCTGAGACAGCCTTCGTCTAATGGGCTTCAGCGCCCAATAGAACTCTGCGGTGCGGATATGGTGAACTGACGAGCAGCGGAGGAGTTGTGCGTAGAGTCGCTCCAAGTCGCCGCCCGTCATGCTTGGCGTCGGACCATCAATCTTCTGGATCGTGTCATCTGCCACGCCCACCTTGTGAGCTGCGTGGTTGAAATATACCCCCTATGAAGTCGGGGACTTCTCTTGCGTATCTCTCGTCGGTGTGAAGAGAGAGTGGGAACTCTTGCGCGGTGGTCCACATCCTCCTGAATGCTATTTGGACTGCTTGATGCGTGCCTGCGTACCGTATGTTGTCGATCCAAACGTTGATTGTGGCCAGGGCTGGGTCGTTCACGGTGAACTCGTTCGTTAACGGCACGTAGTCGGTGATGTAGCGAATCTTGTTGTGCATTGTGGCTTTGCCATCGCCATGCTTTGCTAGCAGCGGGAAGTACTTTTACTTGAGCTGATTCTGTGAGGTGCATCTTGTGAGGAAAATCAAAGCACCTCGCTTGATTGAGTGCGCTGCAAGTGGTGGCGTACTGGTTTCAGCGTGTGGATGATCTGATCCGTCTTCATTGTTGCGAACTGCGTTGATGCTGGGTTGTTTGCGTTCCAGCTGTTGAGAATTTGCGCGCTTCGTCTCATCTCGCTGATGTCCTCGACCCCAACTAGTACGTATGCCTTGTAAGGGTTTCCTGACGGTGTCTTTCCCGCTGTGAAACGTAGGATAATTTGCTGCGGACTCACCTGCAAGAAATTCTCCGCAGTCAATCCTTGAATATCTCCCCAACGGCCTGCCATTTTCGGGCATTGGAGGTCTGAGTGCCGCAGCCTTCAAACGGGTGGTTACAGGGCGTCAACGAGCACGGGAAAGTGAATGAAATACCTGCAATGGTTCTCGCGGTTCCAGATGAAGATCCTGAGAATGATCGAACGCGCGCCGCAACACTAACATCTAAGGGAAGTCGCTTAGAAAAGACATCCATGGTGGTCACGATTTACGCGGGAGCAACCCCGAGAGTGTGGCAAAACCGCAGACATGTCTGACCCAACCTAGTGCACAGCATTGCAGCAACCAATAAACACGCCATGAAGAACGATGTCGACAGAATCTCACCGAAGAACATAGACTACCAGTCGGCAAACGCCGTCACGGAAGTGAAGGTCAGAAACAACACAAAGTCAACCGACGTAGTGACAACACGAGCAATACTCTAACTTTTGCAAGTCGAAGACAACTCCTTGAAGATGATGATTAAAACGTACTCCATCAACCGAATTCCACAGAAGCAAGTGGTACCAGCAACAAGGAGGGAGACAGAGCTTGTCATAGAAGTGCTCAAATAAAGACCACACGATAACGCAGCGGCCTTCCAGGCATGAAATTCTGGCCGATCTCCAAATTGCAAGATCTCTTCCACGTCATCTCGTCGGCAAAACTCCGGCATTTCAATGCCCAGAAAACAATGGTGTTCAAAATGTTTGCAAGGCAGCGTTTCGAGGTTGGCAGCACTTTTCAACCGAGTGTGAGCGTGTCGAGACGCGAGTGCATCACGAAGTACTAGTGCCTTCAATAAAGGCGAGCAAACAGTGTACACGTTGCGTATGAGACGTTCTGCTGCTAGTGTTTTCTCTAGACCCCCTTCGTTTATATTGTATCCTCCATTGTCACTCCCTTCTTTTATTTTTCTCGTTGCTTGTCTGACAAGCAAAAGCGGTGAGCTGGATTTCTCACAACCGTTGCATTCTTTTCTCGCCACTCACCCGCCCTGCAAGCGAAGATAGAAATAACGGTGCCTGTTGTCCATCTTGTATTCTTTTTGCTCTCGTCGTAGAACTCGCCTTAACTTGCTACTTTATTGTCTTATTTATGCTTTACAATTGTCTTTGTGTCTTTTATAGCACATTAATCCGAGGCCTTTATCAATGCATAAAAAGATAAGCCCGAATTATAGTACAAGTGAGAACAAAAATGCAGTAGGAGAGAATAAAACACTTAGTACGTGCGTACACCCTCCCCCCCCCCACACAAAGCGATCACTTAAATGAACGACAAAAGTGGATTCGAGCTCATTGTTAACCCCGGAGTGTCATTAACACTATATACTTGTTTTTGTCAATCTTGTTGTCACTTTTTTTTTGTTTTTTCTTCTGTTTTCCTTCTTTTCTACCAGTGATCCTCTGGTGACTTTAGCTAGGTGCAGGCTAGTTTATTGAATACTAACGGCCGGAAGCAGACATAGGCAGTTGTGCCCAGCTGTTTTACGGTTTGGTGCAGCCGTTATCCGCTAATCCATTGGACAAACTCTTAGATGGTGTGAAGTCTTCAAATGTGCAGTTATGCGGTGACGCCAAGCGTGCAGCTCGCAAACCGTATTCCTTTCCACCGCGCGTTCTTCATTCAAGATCTCTCCTTTTCTGCAACCCCTTCTCTGATCAGGATATTGCCAGTAGCTTCGAAGCGTCTTTTCTGGCTTTTGTCGCAAGTAAACTGTTATGGTGATTGGTTCGTTGGTGTTGAGGAGATGATTCCAAGTCTTCACATTGCATTGGTCGAACCTCGTCAGACTCTCAACAAACGCAAGCGGTGTTTGGACTCCTTCGGAATCAAGATCTCCCTCGATCTCATCCATTTCGCTGTCGTCTATGAAATGCGGCGCCTCCCGATGCACGGAGAAGACACCTGCATGCTCGTAACCATCTTGCGGATTCCGCAAAATGTTGTGTTCGTTGTCTTTCTCTGCAGCTCTGCTCTCACCTGCGGGCTGGAGTGAAATGAGACGAGGATGCTCTTAAAGTTACCATCATGGTGGTGTTCGACCTCGTTGAGCTCACCACTTCAACAATTCCAACACTTTCCCCTTCCCTACGGAAAGAAACCTCGTTTGGTGCACCCCGTTCTACGTGCATCACCTGCTGAAGCAGCTGAGGGAACGTAATGGCTTTCAATCCGGCACGAAGCATGATGACGGGTTATCTTTTCTTCTGGGAAATGATTGATAGGGAATGTGTACCTGTTCATTTCTTTGTGGATTTGAATGAATCCTTGTGAGATGAATTTTTCCTTCTCAAGAACTGTTTGCAGTGATTGTTAACTGCAGTGTAGCAACAGTTGTAGAGCATCAAAAGCCTTTGTACGGACAGATACGGACCCTTTTGCTTTGCTGCATAGCCTTCAGCGATCGAGACGCTGACAATAGTACCGCCACCTCTTTGATTTGCGAAGCTTTCCTTTTACGCTTCTCTGTTTTCCTCTCTCTAGTAGAATCTTCAGCCTTTGCGTTTCTCCCTTTTCTTCTTCGCTTGTTCTTTGCGACTGCTCAGTAGTCGTAGTTATTATTTTTGTTCGTCCCTCCCACCGTCCCCCCGAGGCCCTCGTCACAACCTGGCAGGGGACTGTTTCTCTTCTTTTCGGGTTAACCTATCTCGCTTGTATCCGTTGTCTGCCCTCATCGGCGCTAATCAAAATTAAAGAAAGGAGTGTTGGTTTCGTTTGACCGTATCTCGTTCTCTGTGCCTTCATTTCTTTACTTGCGGGAGTATGAAAGTGTTCTTCTCCTAGTTTATGGTGGCGGTAGGTGCTGTGTGGCTTGCCGGGCTGCACGCTAGCGCTGAAGGTCGCTGGTCAGGGCCAACGCCCGCTGGTATTGCGTTCTCCGTGGATTTGCAATGCGGGTTTTCGGGCCGACAGCGCGGCGGTCGCTTGCGATGTTGCGTGCTCTTTCGGGCGGGGTGGTCGGGTGGTTGGGTCTTGCCGGGGGGGCTTCTCCCCTCCCCCGGCCCCTGGCGCCGGGCCGAGGGGGCCCGCCGGGCGGGGGGGGGGGTTGGGGTGGCGGCCCAGGGCTCGCCGCGCCACCGAACGCGCGCCCCCAAAGCGTTTAGACGGTCGACGAGAAGAACGAAAGGATGAAAGGGGTAAGAGGGTGACGCTGGGGATGCGGGGCTACGGCTCGGACGTTTGCTGGTTACGTGATTTCTACCTCTACTACTCTCCCTCGCCTTATCTTTGGGACATGCAGAATCAAAGTTCTCACACAACTTTTGAGTTTTTTCTTTCCACCCACCCACCCCCGTGGTTTCCCACCTCGACAGGGATCCTTGGGTTTAACCAATTCAACTACCGTTGTTTGCGGCTTCGTGCGTAGTGCTGCCTCTTAGAAAAAATGGAAAAAGAGGAAATCCCCAAGTCCAGTGCACCATCGTCCCCTCACGTTGTAGGGAAGAAACATAGAATTGAAAACCAGCGATGCGAACTGGCAGGCGGAAAGCGGGGTGCGCGTGGCCAGTCGAGGGGGGGCGACGTGTGAAATCAGCGGCGCGGGTAACGCGTGCGTCGCCGCACGGGCTCACTCATGCAAAAAAAAAGAGAAAAGAACGAAAGGGTGCTGCTGACAAAAAAGAAAGGCATTACGACCACGAGGCTTCTACAATGTTGCAGCCGCGATCAATTCGAGCTCCGCTTTAAGTACACATCTGCGCGGAAGGGCATCGGGGAATGTATTAGTTGAAAGAAGAGAGTAAGAGAAAACAATTGAGAGGTTCACACGATGATCACATGCTTCAAAGGGAACAAAACAAAGCAAATATTTTAAAAACCAACATCTTTTGGCTGTGCTGGTGCTGTACACGTCGACCGGGTGAATGCGGGTTAGCAAGACGGTCACGTCTTCGTCAGTTCATTCTCTGCGGAGTTATGCGAAAGCGACGAACTGGTCTCCGATGCGCTCGCTGAGCGACTACCTGACGTGACTGAGGACGCGGCGGCCGATGACGAGAGCGACGCGCTACCCACGGAGGAGGTGGCGGTGCTGCCGGTCACGCTGGAGCTCTTGCTCGCACCCGAGAAGCTCGAGCCACGCGAGGAGAAGGAGCTGGACCTCGAGAAGCTGCCCGTGCGACTGGAGCCCGCGAAGCTTGTACTCTGGGTGCGGAAGGAGCCGCTACGGCTGCTCAGGGCGCTCTCCCCGTCCTCGTTGTCGTCCGTGTAGCGCTGCTTCTTCTTGCAGCAGCAGCACAGCACCACCGTGAGCACCACCGCGACGACGGCGACGCAGCCGAGGACGATGATGAGGATCGCCCACCACGGAAACTTGCTCTTCTTCTTTTCGGAGTAGCGACGCTCCGTGTAGCACAACACCTTGTAGTCCGTCCTGCCGTCCGCCGCCTGCAGGCCGCCGGCGGTGGTGCTGTACACGGCGTACCTGCCGGTGGTGCCGTCGGGCAGCCGGCCGCCCACGAACTCCGACGCGAGCACGGCGAAGGTGCTCGTCTCGCCCATCTGCGTCACGTGCCAGTACCAGCCCACCTTGTCCGTGTAGGCGGCGGCGACGAAGGCCTGCGTCGCGCTCTGGTTGGCCATGTACTCGTTGACGTCGGTCTTCACGGCGGCCGTGTACAGGGCCTGGACGGTGCTGTCGGCCTGCACCGCCTGGCAGGCTCTCTGCAGGTCGTCGAGGGCGGCGACGGGGACGTAGGACGCGGTGGGGGCGAGAAACATGTCGGCCTGCGCCGTCGTTGCCGCAAAGCAGCTCAGCAGCACGGCGAGCACACACACCGGCGTGAAGACGCCGAGTCGCACCATCTTAAGCAGTTTAGGAGTGTCGGCGAAAACGCAAACAATTGTATGGGGCTCGAATGGTAGCACTCACGTCTACTTCCTTGCTATAGCCTGGAGTGCCTCAATGGAAGAAGGAGGAGTGGAGAAGAGGAGGAGTTGCTTGAACGAATCAACGCAGGAGGACCGCTCATCGACACACGGGCAAGCAGCCCCGCTATGTCGAAGCTGTGGTGTTCGATGGACAAGAGCGAAACAGACACGGAAGTACGATGCACCGACAGGAAGGAGGAGAGTACGACGGCAAGGACCATTGGCGTCCCTCACACACAGAGAGAGAGGGATAACGGTAGCATGAGTCAGCGTGAGTTCTGTCTCTCCCCACATGAGAGACAACGTAACTTGAGAGAAAACCCACGAAAGGAAAAGAAAAACCAAAAAGGGGAGCATTTGAAACCAACAACAAAAAAAGACACGCGAAAGATGTGAACGAGGACATATGGGTGTATTGGAGAGGCACACGCTCAGTTTGACCCGCAGCCTCCGCGTTTCTTCGTGTTTTACCCCGCCGCTTCGTCAGAAGCATCGCCCGCGTCGATGCGAGACGGTGGACGGTGCGAGAAGCTCTCTCGTACACTGTTTCTTGTGTACCCAAACACACGCACACATACAGAAAGAGAAATACGGAGAGAGGGGGTTGACGACGATGACAACAGTTGCCGCAGCATTTGACGATGTGCAAGTTTATATACAATTTGCGGAGGAGGACGTTGATGAGCCCACTTCTCATTGGCGTCCTCGCCTGTTTGTTTGCTACGATGTGACGGACCGTATAACAAAAACAACAACAAATAAGGAAAAGAAAGGTATAGGCGTTTGCGCGGGGTGCCGTTGTACTCTGGTGCTTTGGTGACTTCCGCGATGAAATACAAAGCACTTGACGTGGAAAGAATAAATGTGCCGAAGGAACACACAAAATGGGCAAAGACGGAGGGGAGGAGGGAGCACTGGGAAGAGTGGTTTTGCATGAACACAAGGAAAAGAAAAAGAAAACAAAACAACCGAGACCGGTTAATTGAAAAAATGGTAACTGGAAAAACTGCACATGATGACGAAGCAAATAAATAAAATAAACATATAAAATGAGAGGGAAAGGAACACGCTGGTTCGGGCTATAGCGAAACCGAATCGCTGTCGCTGCTGTGACTGCTGCGCGTCACGGAAGCCTCGCTTCCGCTGTAACTTGAGGGCGTTTCGTCCTCCGTGAAAACAGGCGGCGTTGCCGTTCCCGGAGAACCACTACGCCCATTCGTCTTGGTGTAGCTCGTGCCGGTGTCGCCCACCGATCCTTCTGCCTCTGAGTGACGCGGGGACTTCGTTAGATCATCATCGTCAAGGTGGTCGCCGAAGGTGCGCGTCTCATCGGACCGGCCCTGCAGAGAGTCGCTGCTCTCCCTACTCCCCTTTTCCTCAGGCAGCTCATCCTCCATCACACACTCGAAGAAACAGCAACAGACGACGACAGCCACCACCACCAGAATTGCCACAATGCCGAGGACCAGAATAAGAATGGCCCACCACGGGAAGTTGCTACCTTTTTTCGTCGACGACGACGACGACGGGGCTCGTGTAGTCGTGGTGGTGGTGGCCGGCCCGGGGTGTGGCGCCGTGGTCGGAGGGAGAGTCGTGAAGGTGGCGTCGTTCGTCGTGCACACAACCGGGTATTTGAACAGCCCCGAGAAGGGGATGAGGCCGGTCGCCGAAGGGTCGGTGCTGTACAGCACAAACGGCAGCTGATCTACCGGCGTCACACCGTTCACAAAATCGGAGGGTGACACCATCTGTTTGGTGGTGACGCCGTCTGTTCCCTCGATGATCCAAAAGTAGGAGGGCGGCGACGCCGTTAAGTCGTAGGTGGCCGAGACGTACGCCTTCCCCACCCCCGCACCGTTCATCAGCGTCACCACCTCATTTCGGATGGCCAACACATTCATGGCGACGACGGTGCTGCCGTCGTTGACCGACTGACAAAAATCCTGCAGCTTGCTAAACGGTCGTATGCTGGCGGTGGTGTTGGCGAGAAATAATGTGGCCTGCGCAGACCAGCTGCCGAGGATCAGCAGCGCTGCAGCGACGCACAACGGCAGGAGGAGAGGCCGAGGCGGCATTTCTGTGTTGTGGCTGTGGCGTTCCCAAGGCGTATGAAGCAGTTAAAGAGAGAACAAAAAACGAAAACAAAGAGAGCGGCTGTTGACGTTGTGAGGACGAATGAATGGGGTGTGTGAAGAACAGGGGAAACAGAAGAGCACAGACAGTAAGCAGGGATGTTCCACATGCTATTGCTGACCAGCAGGGGCCGCGCGGATCTAAGGAGTTGCGTCCTACACACCGACACACACACACACACACGCGATAGCAACAACTGTGCGGTAGCGTAACGCACCTGATGCCCGGCAAACAAACATACGCACAAAACCACTGCCTTTTTTCTCCCTTTTTGGACCCTTTGTCTTCTTCCTAAATCGGTGGGGGTTCGTGGGTTAAAAGGGAGCTGAGCGGCTACCCTACCTCACGAACAACAACAACAGGAATAGCGCACCGATTGGTACTAGCTTGTCGTAGGAGTGAAGCCAGTGAGCTCCGTCAGCCCCTCGCGGAAGCGTGGAAAAAACAAAACAAAACAATATATATATATATATGTCTTTCAATGGAAAAAGGTTTGGCAGGAGTGCCTAACACCGTGTCCGAGTCGTAAGTGATCTCTAATGAATCCCTGCGCAGTTATGCTTCAACAATTTTCCTCTCCATCCTTCATTATTGTATCGCTGATGGAAAATGATAGCTAACAAGTTTAGGTGAGCAAGAGTATCCAAGACCGAACACTAATATTTCAACGACCCGCCCGCCCAACCCAGTGAACCTAACAGCGCGGTACGGAGTCCCGGTAATAGTTTTCGTTTCCCATTGATTGTTTTCGTTTTCTATTTTCATCCTATTTGCTTTACAGCGAGGTGGTGATTTAGCCTCGCCTGTTGATTTCAAAATGTCCTGTTTTCGATCTCGTGGGGGTTCGAGGCTTCCCGGCCATAAAAAGAAAAGAGAAATGGAATTTCCGGAATGGGCTCGTCCGCCCAAATCGCAAGAGCATCGTGAGATGGTCACGACAAGCAGGAAAGCTCGTTTCTTCTTGCCCCTTCATCCTCCGTCCGTAGCCCCAGCAAGACAAAAGAAAATGGTCTGTTACCAGCGCTGCCTTCGCACCCGTCCGGTAAACCTTCCGCACCGAGTCGCCGCAGCATCAACTCAGCCGCGCGCGGTTCAGCGTGCGCCGAATGCTTGGCCATGAAATACGGTCGATCGTCGGTTTCCGCGGAGCCGCGGCCCCGGAAGGGCTCGCGTGCGCGTGGTAATCACGTTCTCTTCTAGCTTATTCTCCCACATCTGCTGATATGCGGTGATGCTCTCAGCGCCATCGAGTGGCCCGACGGAGACTGTCTCCCTTGACGTGTTGCGCAGGTGTTTGTGGGCGTACGCGCCCCACCCGCCTAAGGAGGCGTCCGTGAAGCACACCACGTCGTAGTCGTCTTCCGAGTACGTGGCGGAGCGTTCCCTGGCGATGGGTTGCCACGGGTTATGCACCAAGCGGGCCCAAAGCTCGTGCAGGGCGGCGTGGATTTGTGGATGGAGGAAAGGGAGTGGGTCGTCCCAATCGAACCCTCGGCTAACCAGGCGGGCCGCCCCTCGGTAGGCCCGTGCCAGGCTGAATGCACGTGCAGGGTTGATCAGTGTGGTGTGCAACATGTAAAACATGAGCGACACCACCGACGCAAAGGACCGAATTGTGAAGGCGGGCTTTCGTAACGCGACGATCAACTTCGCCACACTCTTCGCCGAGTTGCGCACTAAGCGCTCGCTACCGTTCCACCTATACTCTTCCCCGAGAAAGACCGTGTTCGGTTCCTTAGCCAACGACAACAATGACGTGTCGTCCATGGTTGCTAAGGATTCGCGATCAGGCGATGTGAGAAGGTTGGCGCCGCGTACACGCGCCACAATCCTGCGGACAGCCGACAAAAAGTCCTCTTCCTGTCCTTCGTCCGCTGCAATCAAGATATTGACAATCATAGTCATGATCGTTACTGGTGTATCGACGTCGACTATTGTTGACGTAATACCCTGACCCACTGCGACACTCCACCGTGCTTCTGTAGGCAGTGTGCAGAGACGGAAGTAGGCGCCGTTGCGGGCGCGAAAGACAAAGAAGTTTCGCAACTCACCAGGGAGCGGGGTGGCGTCATAGTACGCTTCGAAATCCACTTGAAGCATGTACCGCTTGTTCCGCAAACTCTGCCTTCGCTCTAGGCGCGTTGGGTACTGGACTTTCGGCATGTCGCTCGTCTGGAGGCACGCGTTTAGGTGCGGTTCGGTGATGAGCCGTCTCCTGCCCTTCCTTTCCGGTACTGCGAAAACGTTAACGCCGTGTACTCCTTCTGGGAAGAGATGGTCTGTCGAGCTGTGTCGTCGGACCATCTCTTCTGGGTGAACTAGCCATAAAGAAAAAGAATCGGAAGAAGAGGTAAAGAAGCGAGTAATAACTACAAACAGGGGTGCTTCGCCACATTCCACCTAGCAATCGGAGTAGAGACCCAACCGAAACGTCAGCGCCGATTCCGATGCTCAACACACCTTCACTTTACCAAATGCAGGGACTGACTTGACATCCTTTTCCACCCACATCATTTGACTTCCTTTTCCAACTCAGCATCACAGACACATACACACATCGACATGATAGTTCAAAAACATGAAGTGTTCACATAAACGGCGGCAGAAGAGAAGTAGTAAATACTCGTATGGGAAAGAAAGCACTGAGCACATAGAAGAACGGAAATAGAGGGAGAGTAGGAGAGGCCCATCCCGCTTACGATGTATGCTGTTGTATTTTTTAAAGCTGCTTCTCCTCGTGACAACAAGCAGTACAGGGTAGGAGTGCGCCGAAACAACGGCAAGGGAAGCGGAAAGGACCAGTCAGGCAACACACAGAAAGAGAGAGAAAAAAGAAAAAGACACTCGCATTCGGAGACGCTCTTGGCGGCCTTAAATAACAAACAACAACAACAGGGATGGTGGCTTACTCCGTCCTGCCCTCGGCTCTGCGGGAGCGCGACTGCTTCGCCGACGCCGTGGAGAAGGAGCGGTTGCTGCCGTCGCCATTACTGCGCTGCGAGTGACTGCTGACGCTGTCGGACTCCTCCTCGCTGCTGCTGTGGTGCTCGCCCGCGCGAGAGCGAGTCTCCGACGACCCACTCACGTCATCTCCTTCCTCCTTGCCACAGCCGCAGCCGCCGCGGCAGCACAGCACCACCGTAACGACCACCGCGATGACCACGACGGAGCCGAGGACGATGATGAGGATCGCCCACCACGGGAACTTGCTCTTCTTGCTTTCCTCCTGCTCCGCGGGGACCTCCTCGGGAGCCACGTAGTAGTCGTACATGCACGCAGCGGGGTAGGACGCGGTGCCGTTGACGTTCATGAGAGCGCCGAGGTCCGCGCTGTACACGGCGTAAGGCATGGTGGAGGTGTTCTGGGGGTAGCCGGCGGCCCATTTACCGGCCGTGACGATGCCGCCAAATGCGCTGAGGTCACCGCCGGTGCGCCACAGCCACGCGTTGGAAGACGACGTGTCCATCGTCGCGCTGACATAGGCGTAGGGCACCGCAGCGGCCGCCATCGCCGCCTGCAGACCAGCGAACGAGTCCGTGGCCTGGCTGATCAGCGCCGACGCGTTCCATGACATATCCACGCAGGCCGTCTTGAGAAAGTTGGGGTCGCTCACGAGAGCTGCCGTGGCGGTGGTGAGGAAGACAACATCCGGATCGGCCCGAGTCGTGGTGGCGCCGAAAAGAACGAGAAGAGAGAAGAAGACGGCACAGGCGGCCGCGGAGAGCCTAGTCGCACGGGGTGCAGAGCGCGCCGGCAGACTCGCGCGAGCGCACATTCCGGCCATTGGGCTTCTCTCTTTCTTCCTCTTTCTTCTTTCTTCGAAGGATGACGAAACTTGTTGTGGCGTCCGATGGACGATAGACCGGGATAATAGCAGCAGCAACAGCAATAGTAATAATTAAAAACCGACGATGGCTCCGTCTTCGGTGCGAAGAGGCGACGGGGGGGTGGGGAAGAAGAATGTCTCACGGCGATTCGATGTGGCACGGCGTGGAGGAGAGAAGATGCGAGGGGCCGACAAAACAACAACAGCGACAAAGAGAGCATATTTGTGCTGGCCAACAGAGTAAGAAAACACGGCGCCCAAACGCGGGGACTGCATCATGGGCATGTAAACATTTTGTTTTCTCACCTGTGAATGAATGATACTAACAAGAGTAGTAATCATTATCACACCGAGCTGCAGATGGAGGCACTAGTCCTTCTTGCTGCCATCGAGCTTCACCGAGGTGGCATGCCGCAGGGCAGGCGATGGATGACACCTTGAGTCTTGATTTCTCGTATCATGCGCGTTACGATTGCGGCGCTGCAAATTATGCTGCAGCCCTCAAAGATGACAACACCACCGCCAACAACATCAGCAAAGACGAAGAGGAGAAGGAAGAAGAAGAGAAAAAAAAGGCGGTTAGAACACATAGTATGCAAATAAAAGTACAAGGAGAATATAGTTAGAGAGCAGCCTTCACAGCTCTTCGCCTTGTAGCACTATATAAGAAAAAGAGATGATGGAGATTACTGAACACATGCAGGCGTTTGAAAGAGAAGAAAGGAAAAAATGCCGGAAGAGATTTCCCGCTGCAAAAGAGGCCTATCAGACTTTTGGAGAAGCGTCTTTCGAGTCACACATGAGCCCGCGATCGTACACGCTCGAAGGTGCGCGGCGCACGGCCAGAGAACAACAGCACTCCGCTACAACGCTTTCGTAGGAAGCAAGTATAACGACAGCGACTCTCTGCTTTTAGAAGTATAAGTTGCCGAAGAGTAGAGAGGAGAAAAACAAACAGAAAAAATACACACAATGAAGAATGGCCAACACATGTAGGAGATGGAAAACAGATAAAAATAATAATAACGAGAGGCGAAAAATGGGTAGAGAGAAGGTCGGCAGAAGGTCGACAGAAGAAAAGGAAAAGGAAAGGGAGAGGGCGCGAAGAAGCAGGCACCGCAGTACGCGAGGAAAGCCACCGAAGAGAGAGGGTGCGCAACCCACCCGCTGGTCCCGCTTCGTCCCTGTCAATGCGGAGAAGAGAGATACATGCGAGGTCAAAAATAAAGAAGAAGAGACAACAGCAAAAAAAAAAGATGAATTGCAGGCGTGGTAAACACGCGTATGCCGGCCGAAGTTCCCTCTTCGCTTACCTTCGTCTTCAGCGCAAATGCACTGATAATGTAAATAATAAGAATAGAACACAATAACACACAAGAGATGAAGAGAAACACAGGATATATATATATAAGGTTTTACGTGGATCGAGAGGAGACACATTCAACCATACACAGCAACTTAATGCTCCAGCAAAAAAATTATGATAGTAATAATAAAAAATAATTATCTCCACAAACGCTCCCACGGATACACGAACAAGCAAACAAACAAACAAACAAACCACAACAGCAACAACAAAAAATAGTCCAGCTTAAAAACGGTGTCGTGAGAGGCGAAGTTGCGGGGTCGACGAAAAGGCCTCGGGCGTCACAATTGAATTAACGATGCTAAGGTGATTAAAAGAAAAGGCCAGAACACACACACACACAGTGAAAAGCGCTAATATGAAGAAGAAAAAGAAATCAGAATTTAGTAACAGGAAACTTTCTGAGGAGCTACGCGAACGCACACCTGGCTGCGTTTGCCGTCTTTACCGGTGCACCGAACAGCCTCAGGAAAGCTCGTATATATATATGTGTAGACGATGATCGGTTTTCTTGTGTTGTTATATATATATATATATATGTTTGTTGATAGGTTTCTGTGAACAGGTTGTGTAACGCAGCAGATTTTGGAAAGCACCCGTGACGGTGACGAAGCACACGGAGGCAGGTCTGTTGGTGCGAGTGAAAGGTTCATGACGAAGTACGGAAATTTCGATTCCTCGTTCTTGGTTTTTACTCTGTCCGGTTTTAGAACTCGCTGGGACTGGAGCTAGAGCGGCTCGAAGCGGTGCTCGTCGACCCTCGAGAGGTGCTAGGTCCGCTGCGCGACGACACAGAAGAAGAACGAGTAGTTGCGGACGTGGCCGAGGACGAGGCGGCCGATGACGAGAGCGACGCGCTACCCACGGAGGAGGTGGCGGTGCTGCCGGTCACGCTGGAGCTCTTGCTCGCACCCGAGAAGCTCGAGCCACGCGAGGAGAAGGAGCTGGACCTCGAGAAGCTGCCCGTGCGACTGGAGCCCGCGAAGCTTGTACTCTGGGTGCGGAAGGAGCCGCTACGGCTGCTCAGGGCGCTCTCCCCGTCCTCGTTGTCGTCCGTGTAGCGCTGCTTCTTCTTGCAGCAGCAGCACAGCACCACCGTGAGCACCACCGCGACGACGGCGACGCAGCCGAGGACGATGATGAGGATCGCCCACCACGGAAACTTGCTCTTCTTCTTTTCGGAGTAGCGACGCTCCGTGTAGCACAACACCTTGTAGTCCGTCCTGCCGTCCGCCGCCTGCAGGCCGCCGGCGGTGGTGCTGTACACGGCGTACCTGCCGGTGGTGCCGTCGGGCAGCCGGCCGCCCACGAACTCCGACGCGAGCACGGCGAAGGTGCTCGTCTCGCCCATCTGCGTCACGTGCCAGTACCAGCCCACCTTGTCCGTGTAGGCGGCGGCGACGAAGGCCTGCGTCGCGCTCTGGTTGGCCATGTACTCGTTGACGTCGGTCTTCACGGCGGCCGTGTACAGGGCCTGGACGGTGCTGTCGGCCTGCACCGCCTGGCAGGCTCTCTGCAGGTCGTCGAGGGCGGCGACGGGGACGTAGGACGCGGTGGGGGCGAGAAACATGTCGGCCTGCGCCGTCGTTGCCGCAAAGCAGCTCAGCAGCACGGCGAGCACACACACCGGCGTGGACAGACGGAATGGCTGCATTGGATCACGAAGAGCTGGAGAGCAGCGAAGTGTATGAATGGACAACAGGTGAGAGAACCAGCAAGTAGCAGTACCCGTCGCCAACCGGGAGGTCCGATTTTTTAAAAAAGATTCTTGCTTGTATTCGTACGACGCTCTTTGTTTTGTATGGTCGGTGCAGGGGAGCGGGGAAGGCAACACAGAGAAGCGGAGAAAGAGGGAAAGAAGGAAACGAATGCGACGACCGGAACACACGAGGCGCGGTGACAAACCTGATGCGATCAGTGCACCTCCGGCAGGCTTCACCGCCTTTGCCATGACTGAATTAACGAGTGTATTTCCACGTTCAGTGTTGTGATCGACGAAGTAATAATAATAATAATAATAACGGGGAAATAAATTGTGCAGCAGCGACATCAACAAAGAGAGATTGGAGCGAACGAAAAGGCAGAGGAGAAGGGCAGCTGGTGACGCAGCGTAGCAGCTCACCGCAGCGGCCAGTCTGGTGGCACCCCTCCTCTGTCAAGGCCGTTTCCCTCCGTCGGTTGATCTACATGACGGACCCCGCTCAAAATGAACCGCGCCGACGCCGCGGCTGTGCGCTGCAGCCCCCCACCACCCATCGTCCCCACCATCCCATCCTCATCCAGTTGCCCCCTCTCCAGCTCCTCGTAACGCGGCCCGGTGAGGCAGATCCCGCGCAGGTGGCAGTCACGACCGTTGAACTGGTTTTCACAGATGCAAATGTCCATCATCGTGCACCACAGCCAGCGATCCGCAACGGTCCGCCCCGCCGCAGCCAACGGCGACGCAGGACCAGCAGCAGCGGCGGGGGCGGTGTCCTTGCCCAGCACGGCCGCAACCGCACTGTACGGAAGCGGCTGCGTCGCCGTTTCGCCGTCGTCGCTCGCCTGTCGCGGGTGTTGCGGCTTCTTCGTGTCCTTTTCCCTGTCTTGCGCTGACGGGGTCGCGTCCGCCTTCTTGCCGTCTTCCACTTGATCGCTGAGCTCCATCAGCACCCACCCGTTCTCCTGCCCCACCCCGATGTCCGCCTTCGCCACCTCCGTCATGTCGCCTTCGTGGGTGCCGGCTTTCACCTTCATGACGCGTGGCGAGTAGCTCTGGTCGACGGCGCTGTTCACGTACACGGCAATCGCCTCCACCGGTGTCAGCTGACTCAGGCGAATGCGAATGACGTGCGGCAGGACACCGTCCGACTGCCAGAAGGTGTTGAGGTCGTGGTAGTGGATCAGGTGACGCACCCCGTTGCCGTGCTTGGCGCTGCTCACGCTCCACACCACGTTGCCGGCACTTCCAACGTCGATTTGGTTATTGCGTGTCACCCACTGCTCGAGTTGTCGAGTGGTGAGGACGTGGAAGGACGGCTTGGTGGAGGCGGAGGTGGAGGAGGTGGAGCGGTCGTCTTCCACCTCCTCTTCTTCTCCACGACGCTGCTGCTGCTGCTGCTGGTCTTCATCTTCGTCGGAGCCGTATTGCGCCATCGCCACCTCGCGGCGCGCACTAGGGTACATCGCCGAGTTCGTTGGAAGGAGAGAACCCCCCCCAAAAAAAACCCCCACGAATAGAATAACAATAAAGACTACGTTCTACTTCGTCCTCTGCGCACACGAAGACGGCTGTGAAGTGTGCACCACCAACGGTGTATGTATCTCTATCTATCTATCTATCTATATATGTGTGTGTGTGCTTTGCCTTATCTTTCCTGGTGTACATCAAATCGATGCTTTGCGTTTATAAAGAGAAAAGGCCGAGAGCGACGGTGGCCGTAAAAAGGAGGAGAAGGGAAAAGGGAAAGGAAAGGTGTCACGTGCGCCCTTTTCAAAGGAAGCGTGTGTGCCCGCCGCTGACGCCATCGTGTGCGGGAGGCGTCACACAACGTGCCCGCGCAAAGTGCACCACGAAGGAAAGAGGAGGAGGAAGAAGACACCGTTCCTCTTCTTCCAAACGTGAAGCTGTGATGATGTTCCCGTGGAGGTCTTGCCGGAATGCTTCCGGAACAGTAATTGAATGCGAAAAGAATCAAAAAACAGGCGTTTAGGATTCTATCTCCGTTTCCTGTGTCTGCCACGTGGCGTGTGTGTGTTCTGTTGCCTATTCGGGAGCAACACCATCGGGACAGGCACGCGTGAGAGAAACAGATATATCAGAAAGGCTTGAGATGACAAACAATGGGTGAGGAAAAACAATAGTAACGCAATACCCCCGAGCCGTGCACCACGTCTTCCTTAAAAATAAATTAAAAAACAGAACGCAGTGTGACAAGAGAGTGCCACCACCACCGCCGCAGCAAAGAAATCAACAGAGCGCCAAAATGATGATGCCAAATGATGACAATAGAAAACAAAAAACAGTAGACATACACGAGTCGCTCACGCGAAGACGGCGACCAGACGTTACACAGCCATGCCCACCTCCCCCACACCCTCTCTGGATTCGATGTCCCTCCCTTCCTCCCACACTCAAAAGAAGGTGGAGAAGTCAGGCCGGCGCGCGGCGGCAGAGGTGACAAACATCAACATCATCAACCGTAACAGCAGCAGAGAAACGAAATAAGCACCTAGTTGGGCAAGAAAGCAGAATATATGAAAAAAAGACAATGGTCAAAGACAGAAAACTACTGCAAACGCGATGCGGTGATATATATATATCCATCTACCTAAGAAAATCAAATAAGGAAACAACGAGACGACACGAGTTAAAAGGGGGAAGGGGAGGGGGGAAACAATGAACGATGACGGCAAAGAATAGTTTAAAAACAGAAACAGAGAATCGAGAAAGAAAAGGGGGGACTTCAGAAGAGAACAAGAAAAGACCTAGCGACTCCACGACTGTACAGATGGCCCCCTCCCTTTGAAATAAGAATAAAAAAAGACATGGAAACAGTTGTAACGATAAGAATGGACCTTAAGCTGACCATTTTTTCTTTGAGTTTGTTGGCTTGAGCGGTCTTTGCTATTTTTGGAGGGGGAGGGGGTGGGGAAGGAACGGGCCGATGCAGCAGCGAAATCCAAACGCCGAAGCTGTAGCCAAGAACAAGAACAGCGAAACGAGTGCCTACGCAGCGACGTTAAAAAACTACATGGAGGAGAGAAAGAAGAACAAGGGACCGAGCAGCCTCTGCCGCTTTCCATGATGTTCATCACTCGGTGAAAGAAGAAAACACACGCACACGCACAAAGAGCCTCAATTTTGTTTTTGCTCCACAAAGTGCTGAGACAAAACCGAAGGAAGAAAAGGAAAGAAAGAGACCTAAAGGTGCTCACCACACGCTTACAGCTAACCCTGCGAGAAGCGGAGCAGCGCGACTGCAACTGCAAACACCCGATAAGAGAAGGAGAGGAGAGAGAGCGGTTTCCATCACCGTTGAAGGAGCCTCGTTCCCATGTCTTCCACTTACACATGAATTTATATTCATATATTTTCAGCTGTGTGAGCTGCCACTGCTGCTGGAGGCGCGTGAGAACGAGCCCGCCGTCGACGAGCCCCGCGAAGGATAACTTGACACGGAGGACCCCGGCGAGAAGCTCCTGCGACTGCGAGAGGCGGCCGATGACGAGAGCGACGCGCTACCCACGGAGGAGGTGGCGGTGCTGCCGGTCACGCTGGAGCTCTTGCTCGCACCCGAGAAGCTCGAGCCACGCGAGGAGAAGGAGCTGGACCTCGAGAAGCTGCCCGTGCGACTGGAGCCCGCGAAGCTTGTACTCTGGGTGCGGAAGGAGCCGCTACGGCTGCTCAGGGCGCTCTCCCCGTCCTCGTTGTCGTCCGTGTAGCGCTGCTTCTTCTTGCAGCAGCAGCACAGCACCACCGTGAGCACCACCGCGACGACGGCGACGCAGCCGAGGACGATGATGAGGATCGCCCACCACGGAAACCTTTTCTTCTTCTTCGGCGCGGCGTACATCGAGTCGTCGCTCTGACACGCAACACCGTCGAGGGCCGCCGTGCCATCCACGTTGACCCACCCGTGCAAGGACGCGTCGTACACCATGTACATGAGACGTCCCACGGTGCCGTCAGCGCCCACTTTTGGATAGCCGGCGGCCCAGCGAAGCGGCACGGTGCTAGTCGGCACTCGAGTGCACGCCGCACCGGTGCAGAAGAGCCCGGGGCATGTTGTGGAGCGCCCATCATCCCAACACCAGCCATCGTAGGCGCCCATCTCCGGCACATAAAAGCCGCCGAGGTATACCCGACCCGACGGCACCGCCGCCGCCAGCAGGGTGGTTAAGTTGTCGCTGTAGAAGACAAGCGCACCGCGGTTGAAGCTCGAGGCGTTCGTGTCCGTGGCGGCGACACACGCGTCGTAGAGGCCGCGAATGGGCAGGGCTGACGGGTGCGCTGCGGCGTAGGTGGCGGGGTACTGCGAGGCGGTCAATGTGGTTGTGTACACGTACGCGTGGCACGGCAGTACGGCGGGGCAGAGGAGCACCGCGAAGAGAAGGCGAAGAAGCGAAGGAAGACCGACGGCTACGTGGGTGTTTCGACCTCCTCGCTCTTCGTTGCGCAGGCTGAAGGCGGACATGGGGACGAGGTGTACCTGAATTGGGGAGATACTTGGTGTGTACAGTATTTTCAACGGTGTCTATATGTATATATATTTTCTTCTGTGCTGTCATGTCGTAGCAGACGTGACTCAGTTACGGTAGCCCTGGAAGGGAGGTTGTGCCGTGGTGTGGGGCTTTGCGTGCTGCCTTGTCCTTCACAACGCTTCTTTTCTTATCGGGAGCAGTGGCTTACACAAGACAGAGGATGGAAAGAGAAAAAAAGGCATGATAGAGTAAGGCTCCATGAGTGGTGTCGTCCGCCTCGCATCGGGCAGGCTTATCCGTGCAGTCTCACACACCGAGTTGTCCTCCCTCTATATTGATATGCGTATATAAGCCCGCATCGGGAGTCGACTCGCTGCGCATGGACGGCATCGCACAGGGCGGCGAAATCATCGTGGATTCCCCACGATGGGGTGCCTCAAACAAGTGTCGTCGTCGCACATCCATCACAGAAGAATAACCGTACACGCTTTAAAAGAAAGAAAGGGAAGAAGAAATGCACGGTGAAGAGATAGGAAGGCAACAAAAAATTCTGTCAAGTACACCCAGAACAGATGTAAATATAAATATAAAAACCAAACCGAAACCCCTCCACACGTCATGCAGCGAGGTCATCAACAATGAAGAAGAAAGAGTTACCATAAGAATGAAACAAGGAAGGGGAGAACAACCACTTCGCCATCAGCTACCCCGACAACAGCTTAAAGGAAAAAAAAAGAGAAGAGAAAAGAAGGTTAAACAACAACATAATTTGAAACGACAACGGAAGGAAACAGGAAAGGAAAAACAAAAAACGTTGAACACGACGACGACACGCGGGCACATCCGTTGTTGCTGAATGCGAAGAAGAGGAGGAGAAGTAGCCTAGAAAGAACACACATGCATACAACGGTGCCATGAAAACAGGGGGAAAATAACAACAAGTCGAAGACGAAAGCAGAAGGAATCGGGTATGCGACGACGGAAGAACAACAGCCATTGGCTCTGGTAACGATGATGGAATGGCAGAGATTTCGATTGCGTGTCAGCGTATCTATCTTCTTTCAAAAACAAAAAAGCAAGGAAAGAAAAACCCCTTTCGAACATTATTTCTGTAGAAGTTAAAAACGACAAATACACACACACACATATATATATATATATAACATTACGGCAGAAAAAAATATATCTAAACAATAATAATATGTGTTCACATGGCAATATAAAAGGAAAAAAGAAACGGAAACAACAACAATAACAACAGAAGAAAAGTCTGACAAGGGATGCGAGTGACGCGGATCGCGGCAACGGTAAACACGACCAACGACAGAAGAAAACCCCATTTGCCTTTTCGTTTTTTAAAGCTACATCTCTCTCTCCCTCGTGCTGGTAAGTGTTTAGCGGGAATGAGAGCTGGCGCTGCTGGCCTGACTGCTAGAGGACTGCGCATCGCCACTGTACGTCGTCAGTTGCGTTGAGAACGACGAGCTACCCACGGAGGAGGACGCACTGCTGCCGGTCACGCTGGAGCCTTTGCTAGAGCCCGAGAAGCTCGAGCCACGCGAGAAGGAGCTGGACCTCGAGAAGCTGCCCGTGCGACTGGAGCCCGCGAAGCTTGTACTCTGGGTGCGGAAGGAGCCGCCGCGCCTGCGGAGGTCGTTATCAGCGTCCTCGTCGTCCGTGTAGCGCTGCTTCTTCTTGCAGCAGCAGCACAGCACCACCGTGAGCACCACCGCGACGACGGCGACGCAGCCGAGGACGATGATGAGGATCGCCCACCACGGAAATTTTTTCCTCCTCCCGCAATCGTCCGGCACCACGTTGGTGCTCTGACACGCAACACCGTCCATCACGGATGTACCGTCCACGTTGATCCACCCGTGCAAGGACGCATCGTACGCTACGTACTTGAGACTTCTTACGGTGCCGTCAGCGCCCGTCTTTGGGTAGCCGGCGGCCCAATTCGCCGCGACAATGCTGTTGACCGGCTGCGCAGTCGGCCCGGTAGCAAACACCACCGCGCTCGCCGCGTCACCGACGCCGTTCCAGTACCACGAGCTCGTGCTCGCGTTGTAGAACCCGGCGAGGTACACCTGCCCGGCAGTGACCACCTCCGCGAGGAGCTCGGTCATGGAAGGCGCCAGCACGAACAGCGCGGTGCGGCCCTCAGCAGACGCGTTGGGGTTGTTTGCGTTTTGACAAGCCGTGAAGAGGCCGAGGGTGGGATCGCGCCCGGTGTACGCGTCAGGGACCTGTGTGGCGGTGAGTGTGGTGGCGTAGATAAACGCGTAGGTGGGCAGCGTGGCGCAGCCTAACAACAACACCAACAGCAGAAGTGCGGCAACATCCGCGTACGTGAGCGTACGACGGCGAAGCGCGTTCATCTTGCCAGACGTGTGCGAAGGGGAGGTGCTTTCTTCTTGATTCTTTATGTAGGCATAGAGAGAACAACAACAGCAAGACAAAAAAAAAAGATGGATGGTGGAATGAATGAGAAGACGACACTCACACAAGAAAGTTTTTTCTCAGTCAGGGAAGCTAAAACACGTGCGTTTGAATTGTAATGGGAGAGCCCCGGCAAAACACGCACAGACAGACACAACGAGAAGAGATAAACGTTGGGCACTTACTGTGAATACGGTGCGTATTGTTGTTGTGGTGATGACATAACGTATACATACATTTATATATGTATAGTTTCATAGAGTACCAGGAAAAAGCGAAAGGAAAGAGCCAGGAAAGGGTAGTTGGTCATACGTGCCGAGCTACAATCAACGCCACCCCGTTTGCTACCGCGGCTTGACTGCGAGGCTCGCCATCTTGTAGGGGAGAAGAATACAAGGAAGGCGGTGCTGATAAAGGCAAATCGCCACCCACAGCGCCGCTAAAACGACGCAGCTTGTCAAATGGATCATTGCAAGAGAGCGGTCAGATATCTCTCCTTCTCTCTCTCTTTCTCTAAAGAAGAAAGTGGTTGTGGCGGTGCGCGCTGCGCGGCCGCGGAACGCACCGTTACCGCTTGTCAAATCATGATGACGACGATGTTGGTGCCTTCTTGCTGTTGCTGCCTTCACACGCAGTGGTGGACAGCAGAATCAAGTAGGTAGTAAATATACGTTTTACGGAGAAGCAAGTACGAGGCGAAGAGGAGAAGCGACAGCGACAGCGAGCTACGATTCTGTTCACATGAGTTCGGCAGCGCAAAAAAAACTTCATACTTTATTAATACGTTTTTTTCCATCATAAGAACTTCCCCCCTCTTTTCTTAAAGGTGTAAACACAAAAAGACCCCCCCCCAACACACACACACACCCCGAGGAAAAACAATAAAAGAAGAAGAGAAGAAATCATCGAAGGAAGGGGAGGACAACCACGACAGAAGAATCAGAAGGCGGCGCACCGAAGCAACAATAACAATAATAAAAAGACCATACTACTAACAAAGCCCAATAAGAAAACTAACCCGTGCTATGTGCACATGCGCCTTACCCTCTCCGAATACTCCGCGGAGAGGGCAAAAAGGAGAAGAGAACCCGAAGGGGTACACTGAACAGCAGCAACAACAACAAAACACACATAGAAAAACGTTGTTGATCACAAGCGGACGATACGCGACGTATGCATCCCCCTCTTCGACACTGCGGATCGTATTTTTCTTCTTCTTTTCAATCCCATCAGCGACTTCGCTGCACATGTAAAAAAGGAAACCAAGTAACAAGTGGCAAACGAGAATAAAAGACTTGAATGAGGTGTAGACAAGAGATGACATGAGGGGAAAATAATAAAACAATGCTAAAGAAGAACGCCTCTATCACAGCATTATTCCATTTAAAACTGAAACACAAAAACCAAGAAGTTTCTTGTTGAACCGCACAACAAGGAAGATGTATACACAAGTGGAGAATAACAAATAATAATAACAATAGTAAAAAAGAAAAAAAGGGGGACGTCGCCTCATCGATGCATCGACGACGACGCCGCAAAACCCCCACAAAAGAGGAGCTGTGCTACGTCACATTGTATCAATAACCGAAAACAAAACAAAAAACCCCCACGAAAACAATGCAGCAAGAAAAGCAGAGGAGGGATAGTAGCAATAACATGTGCGAAGCGGAGAACGGCACGTCCAAGAGAACCCCGCAAAATACGTCTTCTTTTGCTTGTAGCTATCTATATATAAAGCGCGACGTCGCGAGGCCCTTTGCTCTCTTGGACGACTTTGGACGTCGGGGTGTGCCACTCCCACCTTCGACCTGCCACGCGATCCGGCGTTCACCATACTCAATGAGTGAAGGGGAAAAGGAAAAGAAGAGAACGACGGTATCAACACCGAAACCCATGTCCGCAAATGCACCACACTGAGAAAAAGAGAAGAGAAGAGGAGAGATCACACGTACGCTAAATAGGCGTTACGGTTTTCTTTACACAGACACAGACAGAGACAGAGACAGACAAAAACAGTAAACGAACACTAGTAGCATTATTCATAGGTAACCACACGGAAACAACAAGAGGAGAAATAGAAATAGTAGAATGGCTAAACCTTGTATGACACGAAAAAACCAACAAACAAGACAGTGGGTAAATATAACGATGAACGCCGCAGCCGGGACACCGGCGTGATTCCGTGCGAGCAGGGAAGTCGGCAGCTACGCCATGGACGTTTCTCGCTTCTCCGCGATTTTTTTTTGTTTTCTGTAGCTGCACCCCGTATCTATTTGTCGGGTACCCACCACCACCACCACCACAGACACACGAAGACTCTCGTTAGAAGAGCAGCGAGCTCGATGGGGAGTCGCTGCCGCTGTACGACGAGTAGCTCTCAGAGGACGAGGTCCAGCGGCTACGAGCGGACGGATTTCGTCCACTCACGTAGGAGCCCCTTGAGGAGTCCGAGTAGGAGTAGGAGTAGCTGGATTTCCTCGACATGCTCGCCCGACTAAGTTTGTTGCTCGCGACGCTGCCACCCGAGCGGCGAGAGCCGAAGGAGTTGTTCGAGCGCGAGCGGGTGTACATGGACCCGCTCCGGCTGGATCGGAAGGACTTGCGTTCATCTTCTGCCTCTCCCTCCTCGTCGGAGTCTACCTCGCCGGCGCCGCGGCCATCCGCCGTCTTCTTGCAACAGCAGCGCACGATGATCACAATGAAGATGACAACGGCTGCCACGCAGCCGAGGACGATGATGAGAATCGCCCACCACGGGAACTTCTTCTTCGCTTGCGACGGCCTGTCTTGCGACTCGCACACCACCCCGTCGTAGGTGCCCGTCCCTGCCACGTTGATCCAGCCCTTCCGTGACCCGTCGTACACCATGTACTTCAACTTCCCGATCTCCTTGGTGCCGGGCTCCACCTGCGGGTAGTCCTGCACCCAGTTCAGCACAAGCAGGTTGTTCACCGGGGCGGAGAAGGGACCCTGCCCGAACTGCGTCGCCGCACCGGACGCGCCGTCGCTCCAGAACCACCCCTTCGCCACGTCGTCGTAGTAGCCGGCGATGTAGTAGGTGCCGCTGCCGACCGTCAGGCTGAGGAGGTCTGCCATCGCCCCGGTGCGAACCGTCAGTGTATTGCGATCCGTTGACGAGGCGGAGGCGTTTTGCGAGGTAAGACAGGCGTGATAGAGGCCGCCAAGAGGGTTGGCGGCGGCCGCGCCGCTTCCGGGTACATTTGCAGCAGAGAGAGCGGTGGTGTAGACGGCTGCGTCCGCGACGTGGGCGATGACGAGGCAGAGAACGACAAGCGAGCCGAGCCGCACGGCGGCGGTGGTGACGGAGGAAGAACGTTGCGAAGGATGGCTGCTTTTGCTGCTGCTGCGGCTGCGCGCTCCTCCGAGAAGGAGGCCGTGCCAACGAGACATTGGATGGCTGTTAGCTTTGTTCGTCTCCTTTGCTTTCTTTTTTGAAATACTTCTCTCCTGCTCTCTCGGCAACAACGCACGCCTTTTGCGCTCAATGGCCGGTGGTTAGAGACGTGATTGCGGTGAATGGCGCCGGTGGAACTCTACCGTGTGTGTCTGTTTGTGTGCGTGTGTGTGTGTGTGTGTGTGTGTGTTGTGTCACGCTCCTCATAGCTACCCAGAAGGGCGTGGTAAAGTTCACAGACAAAACAACAGAGAAGAAGAATGATGTTGAAAGGACGAACGGGGTTGCGAGAAGCAAGCGGCGAACCTGAAGGAAAGCCCGACAAGGCCGTACGACGGAGAGGTGGAAGGCACGCGGCAACAACCAAGTCCATCTGTTATTCTACGCTGCGAGGCGTGTGGGGAAACAACAACAGCAAAGAAAGAGTACATCTGCCCACCATTTACACGCTCTCTTTTTCCTTTCTTTCAAGTTCCTTCAAAACAACAACAACGGAACAGAGAAAAACCATAAAAAATAGAGATTAATGGCAGGAAAGAAAAATGAGAAAAGAGAAAGAAAGACGCGGCCGAGAGCCACAAAAACTACGGCGGAAAGCACTTTGAAATCAACCAATATATATATATATATATATATATAATATGTATATCACAGCACAGCGGCGGCGCGATACGTCGGCGCCCCGTCTCAAAAACACACGCAGCACGCAGCAATCCCCCAAAACAAAGAACGAAAACAAAATAAAAAGTAACGCAAGAACAACAACAACGCCCTTTCGATGCTCCACCATTTCGCCCACCCATCGGACTGAAATACACCCCTACCACACACACCCATACGCGCGTAGGTCAGCTTCTCATCCTTTTTCCCCCTTCCCTCCTAAAAGAAGCCCATTGGGTTCTCCGTAGCCTGCAGCTGCTCCTCGATCCACTGAATTTGCGCCTCATCCAAGCTGTCCGCGTACGCGCTGCTGTTCACTTCCCACTCCTCGTCCTCGACCCCGTCGTACGCCGCGGCGCCCTGCTCGGCAGGCGGCTGCTTCGGGTCAAGCAGCGACACCGTCGAGGACGCCACGCTCGCGCAGCTCAGCGAAACGGTGCGATGAAGTCGACGATCGGATGAGAAGCGGAGACGGGCTGCCCCAGTGCCGGCACCGCTGCCGGAGTGGTACCAGTAGCCTCCGCCGAAGGTTGTGCCGGACCGACTCGCGGCCTGCGAAAACGGTGGCGACGACGCAGATCCATGCTGCTGCTGCTGTTGCTGCGACAGTCTGGTGTAGGAATGCGTGTAGGCGTCAGGCGAGTGGGGGCTTGCGTGTGGCGAGGCGCCCGCCGGGTAGGCCGGCCGCCAGTCCCCCGTCACGACAGCCGCACCACCACCACCGCCGCCGCTGCTCACGCCGTCGTCGATGTCCACCTCGCTCTCGTCATCTTCAATCACGTCGGCCTCCGCATCGGCGAAGAGTGTGTCCAACAGCGTTGTCTCATCCTTCGCGGCCACGTCCGACACGGCGACCCGGTTGTGCCGCACCCGGTCGGCGTCACTTTCCCGCGGCATGGTGGGACTGAAGCCCAGCGCGGGCGGAGGGGCGAAGGACATGGACATGGAATTGTTTCCCCCCGTTGCCGCCGTCACAGCACCGCCGCCACCGCCGCCGCTCGCGGGGCTGCTGCTCGACCCGTTGCGTGGCAGCGGCGGGTTACTCAGCAGTAAGGAGGAGGAGTTCAGCAGGCTCAGCTGCGGGCTGCCGAGGTAGCTCGAGCCGCTGCTGTGCGAGGCGCAGCCCATCCTAGTTGGGGACATCGAGGTGGCGGCGGCGGCGGAAACGGCAACCACCGCTGTCGCACTCCGGCCGACCCCGACCCCGTTGCTACTGCTTACATCGGTTAAACTGTGATGGGTGTCGACGCTGCGCAGACTGCTGAGCGAGGGATAGCCGTGTTGTTGCAAGGGGGATGAGTGGTGGTGGGCGGCGGGGCTGCCGAAGACGGACGAAAACGGTACGGCAGGGAACTCACGCGTGCCGTAGTCCGCAGAGCTGGCGGAGCGGACGGCGTTGGCGGTGTGACCGCCGCTGATCCGCGAGGGCGTCAATGCAGCGGGGACACCTCCCACACCACCACCACTCCCACCAGTCGTCGACGCCGCAACTGCCGCCGCTACACCGCTGTTCACGTGCAGATGACCCCCACCGGTGCCATCCACGACAGCCCACATGCCCTTCGGCGAGCCAGACGGCGTGGTGAGGGTGGACGACGACATGCGAGCGCCGGTGGCGGTGTTGGTCACCGTCATGGCTGAGCGCTGAATGGCCGGTGCAGTCGCGGGCCTATTACTGTTATTAGAACTGTTCATCGCTGCCGCTGTTGCTGAGGTTATGGCTGCTGCTGTGCTCGTCATGCTCGTTGCGGCGGTGACGGTGCCCAGCGCGGGGGACACCATCAGTGTCGAACCGCCGCTGCTTTCCCCATCGTCCTCGCGCATGACGGAGGACGGAGGAGAGGATTGGCTGCCCCAGGCTGTTACTGCTTCGTCTGCTGCTGCTGCTGCTGCGGCCGCGCCTCTGGCAGAGCCCGGTGAGGAGATACGCGTGGAATGAATGTAGTCATTGACCTGTGTGCGGGTTACACCGCCGTGGCCGGCCGAGGCAGCACCAAGGACGCCAACCGCGCCAGGCGAGCTGCGGCTGTGACTGCCGACACTCTCCCGCAGCGGTGACGGCTCGGACTGCAGCAGCGACGGCGAGTGCACCGTAGACGAGCCGGGGCTTTCGACGAGCGACTGCGGACTGCGTGTTACGAGCATCATCATGACCCTCTCATCATGTCTATCACCACCACCGTCTTCTGTGATGTTGTAGTAGCGGCTGGCTGCGGTAGAACCGTGCACCGCTGTGGGCTCCACCAGACCGCGCGTGACGCCGCTGTGCGTGAGCCGCGACGGCAGCGCAGGAGAGGTGGAGAAAACGGGCAGCGCCTCTGTGCTTTCTGGTGCCGCCGCTGCTGTTGCTGCCGCCGCCACGTGTACCTCACCGACGCCTCTCGTGAGCGTCGAGGTGATCGTCACGGCGGGCACGGCGGTAGACGCCACACAGGTGGACCCGATCCCTGAGGCAAGGGCTGGTGCGGCAAAGAATGGGAAGCCTTCCCCCAGATGCAGGGCGGTGCCCGCGCTGGTGGTTGCTGCCATTGTCATCGCTGCTGTGGGCTTTTCGGACGGCAGGGGAAAAGAAAACATCGGCGCGGCGGACACCCCCGCGAGCACCGCGGCATCTGTGCCAAACGTGGGGGGCCCGGTTGGGCGCCACGGCGCGGCTTCGAAGCGCAGCCCACGGCGACGCAGTTGCGCGTCCTCGTCGGAGATTCGTGATGGAGCAGCAGCAGCAGCAGCAGTTGTAGCCGCAGTAACGCCTGCGACTGCTGGTGGCATCATCTGCGCTGCATACGTCTCTATCCAGTTTGCTTCATCCTCCTTCGTTCTTTCCTCCGATCCCCCGTCGTCCACCACCCTGGCAGCGGAGGACGGCGCAAAGGGAGGGGGCTGAGGCGAGATCCCCGCAGCGGTGGTCACCACCTTCACTACACACGGGTCAGGCGGGCATTCCATCCTGACGGGCGGGGTGGTGGCTGCATCCATCGCTGCTAACGCCGGTGACGCGTCCTCCCGCACAAACGGAGGCCGTGCATGGTGTTCCGGCACAACGGAGTCACGCAACGCGCGTGGTAGGCCGGCGCTGTCTTGTGAAGTTGGCTCGGGCGATGCTGGCGGCGTGGCCGTGGCACTGCGCTGTTGCGACGCAGAGACACCGCCAACACCATGGCGGTTGTTATTGTGGTTTCTACTGCTGTTACCGCCAGACCGCAGTTGCGGTGCAGATGACGGCTGCGGCTCCATCGAAACCGAGGTGGGAGCCGAGGTTTTAACGTTCTGTGGTTGTAGTTGTATTTGCGGGGATGGCTGTGATGACTTCGCTGCTGTAGACGACGCCGCTTCGCTCTCGCGTAGGCGCTTTGCCGGGATGGACGCGGTGACGCCCTGCATGTTTTTGTTTTTGCTCTTCGCCGCGTGATGAGCACGACGCTTATCGGTTTGTTGGCTGTGAAGAGACTTTTCCACCGCGGCAGCTTTGTCCGTGGCGGGCGTCGCAGTGGGAAATTGCTGGGACTGCGGGAGCTCTTCGCCGTACTCCGTCGTTGTTGCGCTCTGACCTACTCCTTCTACAACCCCTTCGCCTACCGTGTACCTTTCCTCATCGGGGGAAGGAGTGACACGATGCCTCTCGCGTACCTTCCCGCCAACGTTGCTGCGCTGCTGCGTAGGCTGATGAGGAAAAGGAGATGAACGGGTCTGCGACGGCGCGTTATGCTTCTTGGGTTGGCCGTTGTTCAGCGTTATGGCAGCAGCTGCAGGAGCAGCAGCAGCGCCGCCACGGGACGTTGGGGTGCTTCGCTGAGGTCTCCCTCTATTAACACTGTTGTCATTGTGAGTCCTGTTGCTGTTGCGGGTGCCACTGCCCCTCGTTTGATCGGGTTTGGTGCGGTTTGCATGCTGCTGCTCCACCGCTGCTGTCGCTGTGTCGTGCACTTCCTTGCCCGTGTCCGCTGCTTCTGCTGGTACCGCCGACACCTCTCCTACGCCGGCTGCCGGTGAGGATGCCACCGCAGCACGCTCTCCGCCGCCGTTATCTTCTTCGCCCCCTTCATCCTCACTGTTTCTCGTGTTCCGTCGTCCACGGTGCGGCTTTCGCTTACTGGAGCGCCTTCCGACAGACCCGGCGGCCGCCGTCGCCACCGCCGCATTATCATTGTTGTTATTGCTGCTGCTGTTCGCGGTTCCACCCGACAACCGGCTAAAGGTCTTGAGGGGTTTTCGCGTGCCAAATCGATTGTTGTTGCTGCTGCGAGCGTTTGCCGGCGATGACGACACTGATGACGGGAGCACACCGGGCGAGGCGGAGGCCGGAGAACTGCCGAAGACAGGGCTGGAGGACAGGGAGCCGGAGGCAGCTCCCCGTTTTGTGTTCCACATCCTCGTGTCGTGTTTTTCTTTTCTTCTGTGTTTTGCAAGTTTTCAATAAAATAACAACGAAACGGAAATCGACTTGCAAAGCTGCACGGGCAGGAGGGATTGCGTGTGCGCGTGCGTGTGCAGCCAGAAAAGAACCAAAGGAAAAAAATGGACGAAGAGAGGGGGCAGAGGAGGGGTCTGATGGAGCAGGCGAGAAGCTGGACGTGGACGAGGGGGGCAACGAATACGAGAGAAAAAAGAATAAACAATAAAACGTAAATAGAGAAGCAGAGGAACAACAGCAACAACAATAATAATTTGCTTTCAAAAATGAGGCACGCACAAACCCCACCCATTCCTCACCAGCTGGGAGGAGGAGGAGGAGGAGGGGTGGGGTGGGGAAGCAAAACAAGCAAAAAAAAAGGAAGGGGAGGGAGGGTGGGGAGCGTCCCCTCACGTTTGGGATCAAACGAAGGCACTACGATTCAGCGGAAACGAAAAGAGAAACACAAGGGAGGATCGTCGGGTTTTTTATTATTATCTTGTTTTTTGTTTTTATGCGAGAGAGACCTAAACCCCCACGCAGGCGCATTGAGATGCCGAGCACGGAAAGGTGTGTGGATCAGCAAACCCGTTGCTGCTGAGAGAGGGGGGTTCTCGGGGAAACCCGTCTAACCGCGTGCTGCAAATAGAAATATATATATATATATATATAGATATTTACAATGAAAATGGGCTTTTCCCCCTCCACCTCCTACTCTTTAATGAAAGTGGCCGTTTTGTTCTTCCTTTCAACAATCTGTGCTCGAATCGCCGCGGTGGTGCGAGAACGCCGTGAAGGGCCGACGCTGACGCACCGAGAGGGAAACGTAATAAATAAATAGAGAAAAGAAAAGAAAAGGGCGAACCGTGGGAAGGGAGGATGCCCCCCCAAAGCTTCAAAAAACAACAACTTGAAGATGCAAGACGGACGGAGAGGCGTTTCTTCGCGCCTTTTCTCCCTTTTGTTTATGTTGAAGAAGAACAAGAGGCCGTAAAGCGGTGAGGATAGGAGGAGGCGAAGGGCGTTGCAATACACCGAATGGAGGGTATGTGTGTGTGAAGCGAAGGGGAGCAATAGCCGATGTTCACGTAAGGTTACAAGAGAAGAAGAGTTGCGGTGATGTTTGTTGACCTCAGCAACATATATATTTGTTTTTGGTTCAGTGAGATATGAATGCGCGAGTAAAGCGGGCTGCAGGAGGCGTGTAGGAGCGGGGGAATGAGCCACGGTGCCACCGAACGAAGCGCGAAGACAAATACAACGAGACACGAAACATACACACACACAACGGGAGAGTGAGAGGAGAAGAGGCAAGACAAGGAGGAGCGATGACACACAACACACACACACACACACACACGCGCACACAGGATTCGACACGTTTATAGGTCCGGTGGCGGTAGGAACGCGCAGGCACGCCTCCTCTCACCCTTCACCCTTCACTACGTCGTGTGAACTCTTCTTGCCGTTTTCTTATTTGCTCGTTGATGATTACTTCACGTATTACGCTGTTTGGAACGACCCGTTGCGACGCACAATGAAACCAACGCATAGACAAAAGGAAGAAAGAATAAATATATTACCGTCCGAATCACTGAGAGACGACGCACCTCAACACTTGATCACAACAAGCTGTTTAGCACCAGCACCACCAACGGTATCATCTCTTTACTATATCAGAATAGTAAAAAAGCAAATGGCGTACGAGCACGCCACACTTACAGATGGGAAAAATATAAAAATATAAATAAATCAGAGGTAGACAAACAACACAACACAACAGAACAGAGGAAGTAATGCTAATACTCATATTCGAAGAAAGAAAGAAGGTTGAAGAGAGATTTGCGGGAGACCGGTGTTTATTTCGAGATGATCGCCTTGCAGCAACAGGTAGGAAAAATAGGAAGATAACTAAATAGCCAAGAACACCCAGGTACCTTTCGTCATTCAACTATTTTTCTTCTCCCCAGTGCGGATGACCGTGCGTGTAAACGGACGAGAAAGAACCGCCCACCACCCCACACACAGGCTGAGAAACATGAACTACAAGGTCCCTCTCACGGCGAGGCACCTGCGACAGTCACTGCCGGCATTATTCCCTTTACTATTTCCTCCCCTTCACGACTTCTTCTTCGCCTTTTAAAGGAGCTGCGTAAAAGTTTTTGTGTGAGAGAAAGAGAGAAGAGGAATCACAGGAAAAAGATCAAGAAAGGGTGGGTAAGCGAAACAAGCCGGTTCGACCTCCCGCTCGCCCGCGCGTGTGTGGACGACTGACAGGACCCTCGACACGACAACAAAAGAATCAACCCAACAAAGACAAGAGGGACAGACGTGTGGTGCTCCACCAACAACAGTAACCGCAAAACAGAGGAAGGAACCACCACAACACAGAAAAAAGCAGGTCCATTCTCGCACACTCCGACTTCCCCCCCTCTCCCCTTCACACGCCGCGTCAAACCTGCCACCCGCCACTTCTCCGTCGCTTCGTTTCCATCTCCCGCTGCTCCGCGCGCGCCCTCTTCTTCGCCGCTGGTGCGTCGGTTCACGCCGCCATGGACTCCCGGATGTCGCGCACGATCGACTGCGCCTCGTCATCGTTTGGGCTCACCTCGAGCGCCTTGTTCGCCGCCTCCAGCGCCGCGTCGAGCTGGTCGCCGTCTGCCAGAATCGCAGCCTTCGCCTTCAGCAGCGTCGTCATCGTCTCCTTGGCGGAGCTGCCGATCACGTCGATCTCCTCCTGCGGCGGGTGCTCCAGCGACGCCGCCACGAAGGCGAGGGCGGCCTCGTCCCCCTCCACCTCGCTCAGCAGGAACGCCTTCTCACGGAAGGTGTTCGCCAGCGGGTGCACCTCGAGACTGCGGTTCAGCAGCTGCAGCAGCTCGCCGTTCACGGCGGCGTGACCAGCCTCGTCGTTGCGCTCCTCGGCGGCCCGGGCGAGCTGTTGCAGCACCCCCACCTGCCGCTCAATAGCCTTGGCGTAGTGCGGGCACTTCTCGAGTGCCTTGCTGTACGCCTCCTTCGCCTTGGCATAGTCGCCGATGGCCACGTAGACGTCGCCCAGCACGACGTAACCGCAGTGATCACGGTCCCAGCCAAGCCGCACCGCGAGCTCCGCCGCTGCCCGCGCCTGGACGAGCGCGTCGGTCGCACGGGGGGCCGCGCCCGGCCCAGTCGAGGTGTCGTCCTCCACCGACCGCAACAGCAAATCCGCCAGGTACGAGTACACGCGCGCAAAAGCCGACTTCGTCTGCGCGCTCGCGGCGTCGCCACCACCGTTGCGCTGCGGGTCCTGCGCCTCCAGGTAGGCCTTCACCTGCTCCAGCGCGATCTCCGCACTGCTGGACACCTCTGTCACGCGAAACCGCATAAGGTCGGCGAGCACCTTCTGATCGATGAGCTGGTACTTACCGGCGGCGATGGCGAACTGCTCCGCGGCATCTTCGAGGTCGTGCATCTGCAGCGTGATTTCCGCGAGGGCGTCGAGGTAGACGGCGAGGACAAACGGCGGCGCGCCCTCGGCCTTGAAGGTGAAGACGCGCATGGCGGCCAGCAGGTACTCGCGGTCCCACAAGCTGTAACCCTCGCTAATCGGTTTTTTGGAGTAAATCTTCGACAGCGACTCCGTGCGCTTGCGTGTTTGGGACATGGTTGCAGAGGCGGTGATGATCGTGCTGGAGATGCGCGGTGGAAATAGAAACGGAAGAAGAGTATATATAAATATATTCCTCGAGTGGCGATGGCAGCACCGAATGGAGCTGCGAGCCAGACACGTCGATGATGCCTCTGACCGATCGGTAAAAGGGGAAGAGAAGGGGGGAGGAAAAAGGAAAGGAAGGATCAGCAAGAGCAGCAGCAACACCTTGAACTGCACGATAGAAGGCAGTGAAAGAGGAACAGCGAACGATCGAAGCACACACACACTACCCCCCCCTGCCCCTTAAAATAAAGAAAGGAGCCAAAAATATAGTGAAGATACTTGACTACGCTGAAGCTGCTTCAGCAAAGCAAAAAGCAAAAGAAGAGGTGTATATATATTTAGACGTAGATGTGTGTATCTGTGGCGGTGCACGTTTTTTTCTTTGTGAATGATGACGATGGCGATGCCGATGATGATCAAACCAACTTCTGAAGTATAGTCCAGAGAGAGAGAGAGAGAGAGAGAGACGGAGAAAGAGGTTCGTGGCTAAGCGCGGCAAACACAACAGGAAAAGTAAAATCCCAGCGAAACGCAGCACAGAAAAGTTAACTACCCAAAATTTTTGTGTTCGGAAGAAAAGAAAAAAAATGAGGGGCAATAGAGTTTTTGCTTCTTTAAAAATCGAGATCTGGCAGAGAAGAAGAAGAGATGAGGAGGAAGAAGAACGAGGAAGTGCAGCGGTGGAACAGGCTCAGGCACGCGTAGTGTTGAGATGAGCGGCAGGGGGGGGGGGGGCGAAGAAAGCGTTCCATATTTGTGGCAGACGTCGATGGTGGATACAGCCCTTCGTCTTCTTTCGTACAGGCACCCAACTCAGCAAAGAGGCTTCTCTTTTGAGATGGAGTGAGGAAGAAAGGTAGGCATGAAAAGAGGAGCTGCGAGGCAGCAGCAGCAGCAGCGACAACATTATGTTTCTTTTTTAAAATTGTTTAGATGGACACAGCGTTGCTGGAGGTACGAAAACACAGCCGCAAATTGTGTCGCACGTGACCAACACACGTAAACCCTCTCCTCTCTCCTCTTGAAACACACACACACACACACTTACAGAACAAACACCTGCCACGACGTTCATTACACGATAAAAGAAAGAGGAGGACATGTGTGGATAGCAACACCAACGAAAAACGGAGAGGAATAATACAAACGGAAAACACTGTCTACCACAGCGGTCTGCACTTGAGAGTACAGCAGCAGCAACCCACCACCACTACAGTTCAGCTAACCGCCTTCACGCGAGTTCACACAGCAAAACAAATGGGAAGAGATTTACGTGATCATTTAGTTAATATTTACTACCAGAAACAACATCAGAAAAGATGGTGATCATCAGCATCATCATCATCATCATCCAACACAACAACAACAACAAAAACAGACGTCTACGAGTGCTTCGGTAGTGTTACAACTCAAAGAACAAGAAAAAATAGAAAAGAGAGACACGCCTATTACGCTACAGAGAAGAGAGGGAAAGCAAACACACCAACGAATCAACACTGCGGAGAGCCGACGACATGAAGAGCCCACACAAGAAGTAGAGCCCTCCGTTCGATCTAAACACGCAAACACACACACACACACGCACGGAACAGCACAAAGACTATTGAATGTTCTCCACAGTGACCTGCGCGGCCGCCTCGGGAGACTCCGGCCTCTTGAGGTACTTCTTATACACGAAATACGTCCCGTAGACCATGCCCGCTGGCAGAATAAGCAGAATCGGAATCACCCACCACGACACCTTCGACGTCGCGTCGTTGTCCTCCGCATCCGGCACCTCCTCGGGCGACGCGGTGGTGTACGGAATGGACAGGAAGATGTCGCGCCACGCAACTTCTTGCGCAGGGGAGGCGGGGAGCGCGGCCGGCGTGACCGCGACTGCCGTGTGCAGATCCGCACCGTTGCTCATGGTGAAATTGACAGTCAGTGGGTAGAGCGCTAGCGCCGCTCTTGCCGTGCGTGGGACGAGCGTGGTGAGCAGCGCCGGTCCGGAGACGTTGCTGCGCAGTGCGGCGACAGCGCGGTAGAGCAGCTCCGGCGATGCCATCCGCACGGCCGTGTTCGCCGTGGCGTTGTGTACGACGGCGTCCGCAGCGATGGTGACGACCAACGCGTAGGTGGGCAGCTGCGGTGCGTCCAGTGAGCCACTCGTGGCTTCCACAGCAGCACCTTCCGCTGTGGCGTAGGCTCGTGCGCGATGTCGTGCCTGGACAGCCTGCACTGCGAAGAGACGTACTTCATCCACAGCAGCGGGCGTCTGTCGGAGGACCGGCGGCTGCACCGGTGCTGCGGTGGTACTCGTAGTTGTTGATGTAGTTGTGGTAGTGGTAGTGGCGGGTGCCGCGGTGGATGTGTTGCGCTGCGGCAGTGTCACGTCCCCCGAGTGTGCCAGCTGCACGACGACTACCGCCGCCTCCACGCCGAGCCGCTTTGCCAGTGCGTTTTGAAAGCGCGTGAGTGATGCCGCCTCAATCGTCAGCAAAAGCGATGACGACGACGAGGAGGAAGGAGTACTGCTCGAGCTGTTGGAAGCAGGGCGAGCCAGAAGCTCCATCACCATCGACGTCTCCCGCATCCACAGCAATGCCGGGGTGGTGGTGGTGGTGTTCGCCGTTGTGGTCCGCGTCGCCGGCGCACGCGCGCGGAGGTACAGTGGCCACGGACTGAGCCGCACTGCCGCGGTGCTGCTGGCGGTGGCGGCCGACACTGTCGCCATCCACTGCTGAGGATCTTCTTCACCTGCACTTGCGAAGGCCGCACGCGCGACATCAGCGCTGTAAAACCGGGTCCCGTCCGTGCTCAGACAAACCAAGATCGACTCACCGTTGCTGCGCGCCGCCGCCGCCGCCTCAGTCGCGGCGCGACCCAGCAGAAGCGGGCCGTTGATCGGCGGTGACGTGTGTGTCGTCCCGGACGTGTTCTGTGTCCACATCTCCGCCGTGCTCTTCACCCAGTCCGCATGGCCCAGGACAGCGTTCATCTTGTCAAAGGCCGCCAGGCGTGCGCTGCTCGCTTGTGCACCGCGCCACGCTTCCACCGCCGCCGTGTCCGCTGACGACCACACACCGCCATGCTGGAGGTTCACGACGAAGATCGGCGCGGCCAGCGGAGAGGTCGGTGTGGCGTTGCGCCAGGCGTCTGTGCTGTTGGACGCGCGGAAGACCGTAAAAAGCTCCGGCACCGCGTGTGCACCGTCGCAGCGCGCACCGTGCAGGCTCGTACGGACCAGCGCCACCGCTGCCGCCACTGTGGGAACATCCAACAAGGACGACGATGGCGAAGACGCCACCGGCAGGCCACGCCCACTCGCCGGTCCCACACCGTTGCCAACGAACGCACTCGTCCAGACATAGTCATAGCGATGCGGTCGCGCTGCGTAGACGGACCCGCTTGCACCGTCTACACGGCTGAAGGACACAACGTGAGGGATGTTCGTCGTGATCTCGCTATCCGCGGCGGCGCTTGTGGAAAGCAGCTGCACGCGCACCGCCGTCGCGGTCGCGTTGACGGCGGCCCACTGAAGCTGCTCGGGCGTTGCGTCTACAAACGATACTACAGCGGCGGCGCGGCTCGCGGAGAGGGAGGTGATGGTGGGCGGCACAACGACGGCTGTGAAAGAAATAGCAGAAGTCGCTGCCGCCGTATGTGTGCTGTCGCTGTGGAAGCCGTTACTGCTGGGGGTTGTCGCGTCAAGGGCGACCCCGGCAGGATGGAAGGACAGGCCTTCATCTACGCTGTAGCACACCATATAGCGGACCAAGGCGCTCTTGTTCGACGACTGCGTCTGCCATTCCACCTCCTGCAGGTAGGCCGCATCCACCTTCCACACGCCGTCTTGTGCGTTGTACCACGGGGTAGACAGCAGCTTTCCAGAGCCCGCTGCGCTGTCGTCGTTGCGCACGAGCAGCGAGGCGCCGGTGAGGGGGTCCCACGACTCCGGCACCCCCGCACACCCGTTCGACCACATCACCGTCTCATTCGCTGCACTACTTGTGTTGCTGCTGCTGCTGCTGTTAACGGACGGCGACGACAATGAAGGGAGGCGTCGCGTTACCCGCTGTGCCGCACTCGGGGCAAACGCCAGGAGCAGCGGAACGCCTCGCACCTCCACGGCTGTCCCTGCCACGGCGAGTTCCGCGTTGCTGCTCTGCGCGAGTGCCACTACACTGTTCGCGGATGTGGATGTGCTGCTGCCAACCTCCTCCTCCTCGCTGATCGCGGCGTCGCTGATGGACAGGATCGTCCACCTCCGCGAAACGTGTAAGCGTAGTGGCGTCGCTGCATAAACGGCGGTGTGCATCGTCGCCGCCGCCGTGGTTTCCGGTGCGTCACTCGTCATCTTGGCCATCGGCTGTAGCGTCGAAACGAAGGGCAGGTCTTGACGCAGACACAATGCATACGTTCCGTCTGGTACGTAGCGCAGGCTCATCGGGAGTTGCATGGCGCGGAAGGGAGAGGCCGAAGATGGGGTGGTCAAGGCGCCCCATGAACCCAGCTGCACCGTCGGCAGGTCCATCACATACGACGCATCCACCGCAGTCGGGTCATCGCACGCGGCGGCGCGCATCGGCACCACCCGCACACGCACGCCATCGCGCACGCCGGCGCTACACACGCCCGGCGCCGTGCTCGTGTGCAGGCCAACATCCTGCGGACGCACAAACACGTCGCGCTGCGATGATGCGCCGTAACACGTCAGCGACCACGGCACCACCGTCAGTGTTAGGTTGGTGGGTAGATTCTGCAGGCGGTTGTCAAGCGAGAAGCGCAGCGGCTGGGGTTGCTGCTGCTGCTGTTGCGTGCCCGTCTGTGCCACCTTCGAGGAAGCCGGTAAGTACAAGAGACCGTCCATGGCGAAGCCGTCATCGCCGATGAAGCCACTCCACAGCATCGTCGTCGTCAGCTGACCCAGATCGGCCAGCACCTGCAGGATGCTCCCACTCTCGTTCGTCAGCAGCCGTGGGACAACAAAGCGGGTGTCCGTGAGACGCCGCGCCGTGCTGCTCAGGGCGTACACCCGCATTGCAGTCGTCGTGCCACGCATGCGCGTCGACTTCACGGCTACACCGCCGTCGTTGCTGCTCTCCTCCTCCGCCGCCGCCGCTGGCTCTTCTTCCTCCGCCACGTCCTCGCGGTTCTCGTCGTCCTCCGTGTCAAGGCTCACCCGCAGCGTCGGGGCCCAGTCTTCCGTGTACTGCGCGATGCCCACCGCCAGGTACTGCCGTCCACCGTCCACGGAGAGGCAGACGGAGCCGCGCGCCGTCAGGGGGAACTGTGGCACCGGCAGCCCATCCCCGCTCGGCAGCGAAGCGACGAGGGACTCATTCAGATTCCCCGCCGCAGCTGCTGATGGTGCATTGGCACTGTCAGACGCATGCTGCTCCATCAAGAGAGGCGCAACGGACACGGCGTCGGCGGAGAACCACAGCTGCATGCCCGCGTACGACGCGACGTAGGGAGAGACGGCGGTAACCGGCGGCGGTGCGCTGGCCGGACGATAGCACGGACGACCCACGTACAGCCGCGCCAGCGAGAGCAGCGACATCGCGGACGGACTCCGCTGTATGCGCTGCAGCAGTTCGTCTTGCGGACTCAGGTCATTCGATAGCGACGAAGACGAGGCCGAAGACGGAGACGCAGAAGGCGTCGCCCCCATGAGCACCCGCAGTAGCAGATCCTCCTCACCACCACGACGCAGCACCACGTGATTGACGTTGTCCGCCCTCATCGCCTCCGTCGGCGTCCAGGCGTGCAGGGAGACCTGGTCTACCTGCACCGCCATCACACGATAGTACACGCCGTACCACTGGAAGGCCGAGGTCACGGCGCCCATCTCGTTCTCCGCGTTGCTCGCGTCTGACCGCTGCGCGGCGGTGGCGGAGGCGGCCGCGTCAACGTTTCGGAAGCACAGGAGAAGCCGCGCGCCGGTCACCGCCGCGGTGTGGTTCTTCGTCAAGGTGATGGTGTTCGGTACGTTCACCGTCAGCAGCGGCAGGCCGTGCGTGTTCACGCTGCACGAGGCGGAGAGGAGCACCTGCGTGCCGACCCGCACGTACACCACCGGCGTGGGCGTAGGGACGGTGCGGCTGTCTTGGCTGGTGCTGTTGGTAGAGTCCGTCGAGGCGTTCGTGGGGTAGGGAAGTCCCTTCGCTACGCGCACCAACTCGGATAGGTCGACGCTGCCACGGCTGTGCTGCGGGACAAGAAGGGTGTTGGACAGAATCTCCTCCAGCAGGTTGCGGTACCTCGTCTCGGTGTCCGTCTGCAGACGCGATGATAGCACGCGAAGCCGCAGCGAGGTTCGCTTGTAGGTGTGTCCGTCGTTGGTGGAGAGGCAGACTGGAATCCCGCGAGAGCCGTTGCGGGCGTCTTCGGACTCCAGAAGATGAGTGTTGGGGACTAAGAAGACACCATTATCGTCTTCAATCGTCAACGGTTCGGCGTAGAGGCGCGGGTTGGCCAGCTCCTGCCACTCCGACACACGCGCGAGGTAGTCGCTCGTTGATGATGCTGACGTGCTGTTGTCATCCGCGCTGTCACGGCCGCTGCTGCCGGGACCAGCTTTGCTGCTGCTGTTGCTCGTGCTTGTGTCGGGCGGTGCCATCTCCTCCTCACAGAAGCTGCCGAAGCGTAGTTTGTGGCCGCGCTCGATGCCGTAGCCGTTGAGGTAGACTACCTGACTGCCATCCTGCGCATAGAGGAAGAGGGTGGTGTTGCCACCGATCGGGATGCCGGTCCCCCTGTCCATCTCAGCCGTCGTCACCGCCTCCACATCGGATTTGTGTGCCGGGAACGGCGCGGTGGTGTTGCTTGCGTCGTCGGCGCGGAGGCGGAAGCTGGTAGGGATCGCGCGGGTGTACTGCAGCTGCAGCATCGGATACGTCGGCTCCCGCCACCGCTCCGCTGCCGTCTCGAGACACATGATCCACGGCTGCGTCATGTTCGGCATCACACGCGACACGCGGTCGCTGTCGCTGCTCGTCGCGCCGTCCGCCACACTCAACGAATGTGGCAGCGTCAGCACACCGAAGTCCAGCACGTAGGGGCCACGCAGCACATCCTCCGGGACCGCTTCCGCGTCGACGAAGCAGGGGTCTCCGTCGCCGTCGAGCGGCTTCACAAACATCACGCGACGATGATCGCCACAGGGAACGAGCTCCTCCTCTACACCGCGAGCGCTGCTGTCTTCCGCGTTGTTCGTGCTGGAGAAGGAGGAAAAAGAGGAAGACGCGTTTGGCGGCGGGAGACACCACAGCGCGAGCGAGACCTGCTGCCCGGCCGCCCCCACAATATTCACCGTGTTGACCTCGCCGGTGTTCCACTCCAGCGCCACCTTCGTCGGGGCCAGCGCCGTCAGCGCCGCCACGTCCTCGCTGCCATCGGCAGGGAAGTAGCGGTAGTGCGTCGGGCGTCGCACGTGCGGCATCACGTTGAGTGTGATGGACGGGGCGGCGCGCCAGGCAAGAGAGCGCTGCGGCTGCAGGCACAGCACGTACGCCGCAGGGGCCGCCAGCGCACGGATAAGGTTCTGCGAGAGGACGATGTAGTACCCGTGCACGATCACACTCGTGCCGCCTTCCAACTCGCTCGACGCGTCGTCCTGGCCGAAGAGCGCGAAGCCGGTGAAGTCGTTTTGGATGGGGATGTCTGGCAGCTTGCCTCCACCGGCCGTCTTCGTCGCCACCATCGGCTCCCCGCACAAGTCAGCGGAGGTTTGGAAGCGCACGACACTGCGGTTCGTCAGCATCGACCCCGAGATGGGCAGCGTCCACTCCTGCCCCTGCTCCACCGTCACCGTCGTCGTGTGGTTCAGCGCGAAGACGCCGTAGACGGCCTGGACGAGCTCCACCCGCAGCCCGTCTAGGTTGAAAAACTGCAGTGCCGCCTCGACGCCGTCGTCTGCAGCGGCCAACGTGGGATAGACGGCGCTGGCACACAGCCGGTAGCTGCCCGCCGTCGTCAGCAACCGCGGCAGCAACACGGCCGACCCGTTCACGGCGGCAGAGGAGGCGTTACGGAAGGTGTCGAGGCCCTGGTGAAGGTAGGAGTTCTTCACCGCGTGGCAGGTGTAGGCCTCTGGGGCGAGGAAGAGGTGGAGAGGGCTGCCGATCTCATCCACCACGTCGACGAGTGGGCCGACGAGCTGCATCGGGAACCACCGGCCGTTGGAGAGGTGCTGGGTGGGCAGGACGAGCGTCGTGGACGGCGGTGCGCCGCGGCGGGCGTTCTCGAGGGCAAAGCCGTGTATCGCTGGCAGCACCAACTGATAAGGGATGCCCGCCGAGACGTAACCGGAGGTGTTTGATGTTGTTTCCGTTGCTGCTGCTGTTGCTGACGCGGTCGTCGTCTCGCCATCCTCGGCGATGCGGACACACCACTGGAAGCGGTGTACCACCTGCCCGCTGCTGACGGACGTGTCTGAGCCGAAGCGGACGGTTTCTTGCTGCCGCAAGGAGGCGAACCAACTGGAGAAGGATGTCTGCGGGTCCACGTAGCGTGAGGAGTCCGCGTAGAGGGGGCTCGCCGTCGTGCCGGCGGCATTCTTCTCGATGCGAAGGAACGTTGTTTGACTGGAGGGCAGGGCGGAGAGCTGCACCGGGGCACGCCACAGGAAGCTGGACGCGTTGCGGCAGTCGAGCGCCGGCATGAGCCACGTGTTGGTGTCGTCGAGGCCGAAGCCTTCCACGACGAGGTCCATGTTGCCGGCGTACACAACCGTCGCGGCGGTGGGCGTCAGCTGCGACAGCTCCGCCGTGACCACGCCGGTCACCGCCTGGGCGATCAGCCCCGCGTCGCTCGGCAAGTTGCGGATCGCCGTCACGCGTGGCGGGTCCACAACGAGCTGGAAGTTAGTGGGGAAGACGAGCGTCGCCGTGCCCGGGGCGTACAGGCACACGTTCAGCGGCACCCGCGTCGTCGTCACCGCACCGGTGAGGGGGTCGATCGTCACGTCCTGCCGGAAGAGGTGCTGAGCGGCTGACTTGCTTAATAGGTCGTCGTGGCGCAGCACCACGAAGAGGCGTGGCCGGTGCACACGACCTCTGCCGCCGTCCTCTGCGCCGTCCTGCTCACTGCCGTTTGATGCTGCGACGGATGCGGAGGTGTTCCAGTAGGAGCTGGGCAGGTCGTACAAGGAGACCACCGACACGTTCAGCAGGCTCTGCGAGGCCACAATACGGCTGACATCGCTCGACACCGTCGAGACGCCGTGGCACAAGTTCGACGAGAGAAACATCGTCATGTCAGGCCGAATGCCGTAGCCGGTCAGGGGCAGCACCACATCTCGCACTCCTTCTGCTAATCGAATCACCGTGCCGCTTGTCGTCGTGGTGGTGGTTAGTGTGGGCGAGGACGGGGAGGGAATGGCGCTGTAGCGACCCATATAGAGCAGCTGAATAGGGCCGACGTCGAGCGTTGTGTTGACGACAGGGGCGAAGAAGCGGTGCGGCGGTGCCATGCCGTTGGCGACGGGAGAGAAGGGCAGGGGCACGGAGAGGCACAGCTGCATGCGGCGCGTTGACTGCTGCGTGAAGAAGCCGAGGGGGATTACCATGCCCAAGCTGGTGTCCACGCTATCTTCATCGCTCGTGCTGCTGCTGCTGCCTCCACTTCGGCGACGACGACGGCTATCCTGCGTCAAGACACCTAAACCCCGCTGAGAGTAGAATAGGTTCGAGTGGGCGCACTGCTCAGCCGTGTCGTCCACCGTGCCGTTACTCGGCAGCACCACCGAGAACACCACCTGCGCGCTGTGCAACGTCGTCGTGGCCCACAAACGCACGTCTACGCCGTGCATCCACAGCATGCCGGCAAACCCCGTGTTCAGGTTCAGATGTGTGGTGGTGGCGTCGGCGGCTTCCGCGGCGACCACCGCATCGCTGCTCGTGAAGACCGCGTTGGCGTCTATCGCGAAGCGTTCCACCTGCAGGCGGTGCACCGTGATCCTCAGCGCGGGGTTCCGCAGCGGTAAGAAAGGGCTGAGGGGATCGTAGGCGATGCACACGTACCACGTCTGCGTCGTCGCCGCGACGTCATCGGTGCGGGTGGGGTGGTGACCCCACAGACCCGTGTGATTTAGGTTCAGCTGCATGTACGCCATCGTCGTTGTCGTTGCGCTGCTGTTGTCGTTGATGTTCTCTGATTCGACGCGCATGGTGGCGGTGCTGAGCGGCACCATCGTGTCCAGGTACCGCGGCCAGGTAGCGGCGGCGGCGGTCGGGTCGGTGCGCGGCACAGGCTGCAGCCGGTTGCAGCTGTTCGGGTCTTGCGAGAGCAGTGCCAGCATTCCCGGCTGAATTCCTTGCCCATCTAAGAGAAGAATGGGGGAGCTGTATTGGGAAACGTGCAAGTGCGAAAGAGAGGCGACGGGGCTGGCCTCGCCGCGCTGCTGCTGCTGCTGCTGCGCTGACGAACCGTAGGTGTAGGCGTAGGTGGGGCGTAGCCGGTAGTGCGCACTGCGGTTGAACGTCGCAGGCGTCGGCACCAGCGTCGCGAGGTCAGCCGAGGCATCCGATGTGCTACTGCTGCTGTCGACGTCGTCGTTGGGACCCTTGTTGCTGGAGGAGACCCGGTGCGTTAAGCGGCGAGGCGGCAGCGCCCACATACCCTTCACCGCGACTTCCTTAGGGACGATGTGCGCCTTGAGACCTGGCACAGCGGTGTAGGTGCGGACAGCCGCGCCAACGGGGCTGAGGGAGGTACGCGCCGCGAGACGCCTCACAATGGACAGCAAGAAAGCATCGCCATCGATTACAACATCCCCAGCATGCGAGGGAGCGGCAGACGACGAAGTGGACATGGAGGAGCTCCACAGCGCCGGCATCAGGCTATTCCTGCTACTACTACCACTGCTGGTGCTGCTGCTGGTGATATTCCATAGGGACAGAAGCCGCCGGGAAGCCGCACCCGCCTGCGCCACGTCCGCGCTGCTGCTGTTGCCGGCGCTTGTGTTCGTGAGGTGCGTCTTCTGCACAGCGACGCACACGTAGAACTCCACCGGCGGCTGCAACGTTGCCAGCTCACTCGGCGCCGTCGAGGAGTTGTAGAGCGGCTTCAGCGACGACAGCCGTGCAGCGCGAATGGTGGCGTACTGATAACTCAAGACGCTGAACTGCAGCCCACTGCGCGCGTCGCCTGTACGGTCGCCGAGCAATGTGGAGGCGTTGCGCCGGGTGTAGCGCGCACTGGGCACCTGCTGCAGCGCCATGTCCGGTGCAAGGAGGTAGAAGGGCACCTCGGCGCCCATGCAGTCGGCGGTGGCGGAGAGCCGCACGTGAGAGACCATCGTGTCCACCGTGGGCGACTGTGCCGTCACGACGACGTCGTCCTTGCTGTCGCTGCTGTAGCGCAGAGCAAGCTGCACCGTACCGGTGCCGTGCTGGGGAATGGCAAGCGTCCGCTGCACCGCACACACCGAGTTCGGACTGCTTGCAGTGCGGCTGCAGAGCAGCGGAGGCAGCCAGGTAGGGCGTGCGTCCACACTCGCCGGGTGACGCGTGCGCGACGCCGTCGGAATGAAGCCATGCACCGTAACTTCCGTCACCTCGTACGTGATCGCCGTCGGAACGTAGTGAACGCCGTCCTGCGAGACGCAGACGTAGCCGACCTCGCTCGTGTTCCCATGGCGCACCGTGACGGTGCCGAGGCGGACACGGTTGATGCGTGATTGATCCTTGTAGCCTTCACACGGTGCGAAAGGGCGACTGACCGACGCGTTGGGGGAGAGAACCAGCAGGTCACTCAGCGACGACGGCGGGCCTTGCGCGGGGGCGAAGATGCTGCCCATCGCCGTGCCGTCCACCGCCACCGTCGGCACCGCATAGGAGTAGAGAGCCGAGAGGGGGGCGAAGTACAAGTGCAGCCCACGCACGCTGGCTGCCGCGGGGGTGGTGGCGTTCGGACCCTGCAGCGTGTAGATGCCCGTACTGCCAGCTGCGACGACAAGATGTGCTGCGTTCGACAGCGCCGCGATGCGTTCCTCGAGGGGCGGCCACGCTTCCCCGCTGCTGCCGCTCTCCGACGACCACCCCGGCCCACTCGTCGGCTCCGGCGTGGTCGTGGTCGTGGTCGGGTGCAGCACGTCCTTTGCAGGGTCGATCTCCGTCGCGTTGTACTGGCATGTGTAGGCTGTCACGTAGACCGCCGTGCTGTCGGGCATGCTGCCGGCGGCGGCGGCACTGCAGGGGACGTAGTGCCACAACCCATGCACGTCCACGGCGATGCAGCCCTTCACGGCGGCTGGCTCCGAGGCGGCCCAGAGGGACAGGGCGAGCTGGGGGTCCAGTTCTCGCACCCCGCTGATGTAGAAGCCACCATTGCCGCTATCGATGAAGGAAATACCGGCCAAGCTGACCGGGACGGCGCTGGTATTTCGCTCGGCGTTGCTGCCCGTCGTCGTCGTCGTGTCGCCGCCATCACTATCAATGTAGCGCTGAAGCAGGGCACCGATGTAGTTGCTCTCTGCAATGGATTGCATCGACACAGCACGCACGCGCGCCACCTTCGCCGCCACGACACGGCCACGCAACACCTGCTCACACGCCTCCTCCATAGTGGCGGGTGTGACGGCGGGCGCTGTTGAAGAGAAAGTTGTTATGGCAGTGGTGGTGGTGGCGATGGGGTAAACCCGGTAGCAACTGCTCGTCAGCGGCAGAAAGGACCAGCCAGGGACGCAGTAGCCGGACGGACCGGGGGCGGCGGTGGTGGTGGAATTCGGGTCGGGGGTTGGTGTCGTGGGCGGCGGCGGAGTCGGGAAGGCGGAGCCGTCGTTGAGGTACGAGCACAGAAAGGGCTGCGTAGAACGCGGGTCTAGGCCGACCCACGTACCAGCCGAGGTATCCGCAGCTGAGGTCGTCTTGGCTGTTGCGGCTGCCCCACTGCCGGTGTTGCAGCGCTGCGCAGGAGGCGTGATGCCTACCACGCCGTAGCTGAGCAGCGGCTCCTTCGCGGCCCAGTTGGCGAAGTAGTCGTTGCGCGCCGTCGGCCACGCGGGGCTGGACGGACTCGTGGCGGCGAACTCGGAGGCGTTAAAGAGGTGCTGGTCGGCGTACCAGCTGCCAATGAGGCCGGCCCCGGCGCCATCGCGCATGTAGCTGCCGCCCAGGAACACCGTGCGGGCTGACGTACCGCTACTACTCGTAATGCTGCCGGTGCTACTAAAAGATGTGCTCGCCTGTCCAGCGCCGTCGCCGTCGCAAACCACAGGAACACGAGAGAGCAGCGTCGACACAATCCACTCATTCTCGCTGCGGGACATCACACTGGCCAGTGCTGCCTTTGGGTGTGCCGCGCGGCAGTACGCCTGGGCTGCCTCGAACGTCCTACCCAGCCGCCCACCCGCCTCACTTGCATTGGCGAAGAGGCGGTAGCAGACGGTGTTGTCGGCACCCTCGCTCGTGTCCACCACAGACGGCAGCGGCGTCCAGCCGTCGAGGCAGGCCGGTGCGGGCTGTGGGACAGCCGGGCGATGCGCACGTTTTCTTCCCGGGTGCGCCTCTCCTTTGGAACTCGACTCTGCATGCGCGGACGAAGACGCAGGAGCGGAGGAGGAAGCCGCGGGTCCAGTGGAGGAGCTGTCTGGGGTCACCACGGCGCCACTGGCGTCAAACGCACACGCAAACGGATAGGCGGTGGTGCCGATGCTGTTGGCTGGCAGGAGGCCCCAGGTCCCGCTTGGGCGCATCACGACGGTGCCGGCGTGCAGCTGCCAGTTCACGTCATCCGCAAAGTTGGTGTACGTGGTGGACGCCGCGGTGCTACTGCCGCCGGCGTACCAGTCCACTAAGCCGTAGCCCGCTACCCCACCCAGGATGAGAACGGTGTCATCGCTCACGCCGCTGCCCCCCACTTGGAGAAAGAGACCGTGCAGAAAGCTGTTCTCTTCAGCGGAGAAGATGGCCGCGCCGTGTGGGGAGACGTGGCGAGCAAACGGCCACGGCGTGACTCCGTCCGCGTTGAATGGTCGGCCGGCGACGCTGCTCTCACTGGTGAAGACGGCTTCACAGGCCGACTCAGCGCTGTTCGCCGGCACACTGGATGTCGCGAAGACACGCACGCACTGCCGCGTAACCGAAGAAGAGGAAGAGTGATAAGAGGCAGCAGCGGCAACGTCATGCGCATTACTGAGGTTGTTGCTACGCGCTTCGTAGAGGAACCAGCCGTAGGGGCAGGTGATGGCAGATGAGGCCGCGTGCACCTGCGTGATGGGCACCACTGCCGGCACCACGGCGAACAACACAGCCGCCGCTGCTATCAACAGGAAGAGACGACGACGCTGACAGTGCGACGGAGCTGGCGTGACGGCGAAGGCGCCTCCGCCTACGCTGGAAAGGTCCCGCGAGTGCATTTTTGGTTTTCCGTATTCGCCCTTCGATTTCTCCAGAGATCGCCCTCTCTAAAACCAATAATAATAAAAAGAGTATTTTTAGGCGCGTGTTGCACGGTCAGCCGTCCAGTCCCGAGGGAACGGCCCAGCAGTTAACAGTAGCAGCCGACAGCGATGACGACAACAAAGCACTGCGCTGGCGAGGCGTGATGGGAGACGAAATAGACGGGGGAGAGAAAGAACGAAGACGGCAACATAAAAAGAATCGATAACAACAACAGAGAAGAGAGAAGGGCTGTGCCAGCTTGTGCGTTTCGCGCGAGAAGAAACGAGAAAGATAGGAAAAGCGGTTCGATAGATTGATAGAGAGAGACACACACACACGCACACGCCTTAACGGTGAAAGAGGCAACAATAATAAATATATGAATAATAATAACAATATATATATATCGGTATATATATATATATATATATTAAGTCCAAAGCTTCAAGATGCACACACACGGACACACAGACAAAAGATCAGCACACGCTCGTGCGCGACTGATAACACGCAGATGCGTTCGAACCGCGAGAGATTTCCTGTCGCGGAGGGAATATATGAATGCGCTGCAACCGCCCAGAAGAAACCATATATGGCTCAAAGAACGAACACTATCGCAAACAGCTGTCTTATATCGGCAAGTGACGGAGACACAGCGAGAAAACAAACAAACAAACAAAAAAAAAGGTAAAAGGACGGGGGACAGTCTGACACACACACACACACACGCAATGCCATAAAGCGTGCTCGGCGGACTAAGATGAGGACTTCAATTTCTTTCTCCTTTGCTCTCTTGTTCGAGGGAGAGAGTGTGTGTTCCCCTCGCCTCCTTGCGCAGCCTTCGCAACGAAGAACAGCGGAGCGAAGAGAAACAGCAACAGCAACAAAAGAAAGCACAGGATACCAGCCCAGGTCAAAACGCCGGTACTGAGGGGCTGCGTGTGTGCAAGTGTGTGTGTGTGTGTGTTGGAAGGAAGGGAGGGAGGGAGGGAGGGAGGGATGGAGAAGCGAGCGTATGGGAAAGGTCGCTGCCGAGGATGCACTACGAGTGGAACATCAACGATTCTTCACGCGTACATATGCGGGGAGAAGCCGCCGCACCATGAGGAGACGCGGCTCGCAAACTTCAAATATATATATATATACATATCAACGGTTCCAAAAAGAAAAGAAAAGAGCTCCAACTTTTCTCTTTGTACTGTGGGCGCTCTTCGCTGCTACGAGCGCTCACGAGTGCGCTGCCGGCAGAGCCGAACATCTCCTCTCTGGTGTATGTCTTAGTAGGCGCTGTCCAATGAAGCAACATCGCCCCCTTTATTTTTCTCTCTTTTTCCCTCGTCTTCATTTTATTTCCTCACATAATAATCTTCTTCTTTTTTCGAAGTGCGTTTTACACGAAAGAGATTCTTGCTTCGTTCGCTTGCATATACGTGTATACGTCAGCCGCGACAACAGCGCGGGGAACACAAGACAAAAGAGGGAAGGTGAAGATCAAAGGAAAACAACAAAATACAGTTCAGCTGAGATCAATGAAGGTAAACAACAACAAAAAATGGGGGAAACGACAGCAATGACGAAGGAAGTCACACCAGAAACAAACAACAACAACAACAAAACAGCCGGGTGACCACGTAGATACGTAGGAGAACAACAGGGGAAAAGAAAAACCATGAATATATGATGATACAGCGGAACAGCTCCTGATAAATTATCACACACACACACACACACACACACATCACACAGAAGTAGTTCGACTCCGCCACGCCGACTGCGTACGGGTGAGAACAACAAAGAAAGAAAGAAAGAGAGAATCACGCTTCTTGTTGCTTTATTTTATTTTGCAACAAGACCTTCGGCTCTCTGCTGCTAGTAGTAGGAGTAATCTTGTATTTCTTCTAGTTGTTGAAAGCACACGACGACGCGCTTCTAATTCCCACTCCATTTGGGGTCGTGCAGCACTCTTGTTCTCATTTTCTTCTTGGGGTGCCAAACTTCTGTTGGAGAAAGAGAGAGACATAGACAGAGAAAAATAAACAAGTAAACAATCAACATCAGCAAACAACACGAAGGGACCGGCGCCGAGGAGAGGAGGGGCGAGCATAGGAGAGAAGGAGGTGAGAAAAAAAAAAACCGGTCAGCAATGCAGCAGTGAAGAGGAGTAGCAGAAGGGGAAAAACAGATAGATAAAGGAATAACCCCTCAGCCTTCATTTCCTTCTGTTCTCCTCCCATACAACAAACAGCAACATGAATAGTAAAAAAAAAAACTCCTGGGTAAAGCAAGAACGGCGGCGACGACGTCCACAAGACAGGCGGATTCGCAGAAAGCGGAGGAGGGAAGACGGAGAAAACACACAAGCAAACTCGCGGAGTGAACAACAACAGCAGCAACAACACACAGAGAAGAAGCGGCGCTATTTCGTTTGGTTGTGCAGTTTTCGTCCCCTTCTTTTGCCCGCGCAGATCAGCGCCGCTTACGTGGGGGCATCTCTTCCAGCTCCGCATCTGCGCACGTCATCCACGGCGAGCGCAGAAGCATCCGTGCCGTGCTGCGGCGGTTCGGGTCGCGATGGAAGCAACACCGCAGAACGCTCAGCAGCTCCGGCGGGGTATCCGGCGGCACGCCAGGCGGCACGTCGTCCACTGACTGCTCAATCTGCTTCATGAGGTGGTAGGCGTTGTTGCCGGCGGTCGGCCACGGTGTGCGTCCGAAGACCTCCAGCACGAGACACCCGAAGGACCAGATGTCCGCGGAAGCGGTGTAGCCCACCGGCTTCGTGGCAGCGGCGAAGCTACCGTTGCAGCTCTTGATGTTGTTTTCACTGTCACCTCTACGCTCGGTCGAGTCCACAGAGCACGGCGAGGCGGGCTGCGCTCCGGAGGCTTGAATGATCTCCGGTGCCATGAACATCGGCGTCCCCACCATCGTGTGCGCCACGCCCGTCGCCTCACACCACTGGTAGTCCACCATGGTCGTGCAGCGGGAGTCGGTGGCGTGCGTCGTGGCGATGCTGCTCATCGTGCCGTCGTGCCCTTCCCCGGGCACGTGGCTGTTCGTCATAACGATGCGGCTGGAGCATCCGAAATCAGCCAGCTTCGCCACGTCATCCGCGCTGATCAGCACGTTTTCACCCTTCACGTCGCGATGAATGAAGTTGTTGCGGTGGAGGTACGCTAAACCCTTGAGGACATCCCGCAGGTACCGTCGCGCCGTGACGACCGGCAGCTGCCCACCCGGGCTGCGCCGCACCACTCGCGCCAGTGTCCCTCGCGTGCACAGCTCCATGATGATTTCCACCTGCACCGGAATGCGTGTGGCGGCAGCCACGGCGAAGTTGTCGCCCGGGGGGGCGTGCGCGTTGCTCGAGACACCACTCACGACACCCAAACCGGCCCCGTCGGTTTGCTGCATCCGCGACCCCGGAGGCGGTTGTTGTTGTTTGTGATGCAGCTCCATAAAGCGGTCCTGCACCGGCGTAACTTGACAGCGCAGACAGGTGACGATGTTCCGCTGGTGCAGCTTCTCCATCATTTCGATCTCGCGCAGCAGCACGAGGACCGCCTCCTGTTGTGCAGGGGACATGTTGCTGTCTTCACTCGCCGCGCCTGCCACATCGGGCCCGGCCGGCATCGGTACGCCGACGTCCAGCACTTTCACCGCCACCGGCGTGTGCGCCGCGTCGTCTAACACGCCTTCATACACTTTGCCGGACGTGCCCGCGCCGATGAAGGAGCGCACCGTCCACCGCATTCGGTTCTCCGCCAGACGGTGGAAGGCTTCCCGCCACTGCCGCGCACTCAGCCGGTGACGGCGGGACTGCACGACCTCCACGCGCCGTTTCTGTTCCTCCTGCGCGCGCCACCGCTCAATCGCGGTCTTCGGCTCCGCTGCGTTTGTGGGCGTGGGGCGGGTCGCCACACCAATGCCGCTACTGTTGCCGTTCCCACCACCATCACGCCGTGATCGCAGGCGGTCCACCGTCGACAGCGGCTGCTGCTGCTGCTGCGGCGGCGGCGCCGCGGTGTGTGTGCCCTCGTCCTCATCCGTCTGGGGCATGCTGTACCGCCGGGGTCGGTACCCGCCACCGCCGTCAGCCGCATTCGGCGTCCCGCTGTCGCTTGCGGTGCTGTCCGTCAAGTAGCGGTGGGTGCCACCACCAACACCGGGTGGTACGTTGGCGCTGCGACGCCGCGGTGTGCTGCCGTACAAGACGCTGTCGGCGGAGTCGTCCAAGCCATTCACGACATCGGACGAGCCGCTGCGGTGGACGGGGAAGCTGCCGCTCTTGCGCGTGCTGCGGCCCAGTGGGGCAGGCGTGCCCACCGCGCTCGGCGACAGCATCGGTCGTTGCTGTTGCTGCTGCTGCTGTTGTTGTGCCGGCGGTGTGGCGGAGGCAGTCGTACTCACCGGTGTCGCCTCGCGTGTTGCGCCACTGCGCAGGCTGCTGCGGCTCGTGCTCATCGGTGGGTAGGCCAGCGTGACCACGTTCGTCGTGGCGGCAGCATCCAGCGCTGTCCCACCACCCCAACCACCAAAGGCAGCAGGACCGGCGGACACAGACAGCGATCGATCCAAGTTGTGCGAAGAGCGTCTCTCCGCGTGGGTCGTGGTAGAGGAGGCTAAGTGACCGCCACCGAAGAGCGCCGCACCGCCTGCACCTGCCATGGAGGCGGTAATGACGGGCCCGTTGCTGCTGCGACGCCGATGGTGATAGTTACTGTTGTTGTGGCTGTACATCCGGCCTCCTGCCGTGTAGCTGCGAGAGCGCGGGCGATGCTGCTGCTGCTGTTGTTGCGCGGCACCCACGTTTCCGCCTGCGTCCTCCCCAGTCGGGGGCGACAGTCGTCGAGAGCGGGCATCGAAGCTTCCGGTCGGGGCGTTGATGGGGTTGGCGGTTGCTACTACCGGTGGCGTCGTGGGCAGCTGCTGCTGAGACGCGCTGCGGTCTGGGTAGGGGAACACGAAGTCACCGAGGACGCCGGAGTACGACCCAGTGAGGCCGTCGTGCTGCCCGGCTAAGCTGCTGCTGCGGAGTCGACTGCTCACGCCAATGGGCGCCGCATTCGTCGCGTGCGTCATGTTGGGGCTGCTGACATAGAGCAGGCTGCGGCTGCGCAATGGGTTTCCGCCTCCTCCGCCGCCGCCGTCGTCGTCATTTCGGTTCTTCTTGACGCCCCCAGCGCTGTTAGGATCAGTGTTACTGCTACTGGTGTTATTGCTGTTGCTCACCCGGTCGCGCATGCCGGGTGGAAGCAGCTGCTGCAGCGCCGCGTGCGGGGCCCTCATGAATGCGTTAAGCTGCGGTACGCACTGCAGCAACGACGACGGGGTGCTGCCGCTGCCTCCAGAGGAGGGGCCGACGCCGGCGCTGCCGCCAATATTATTGAAGGAAGAGGACGGAGAGCCACTCGCACCACCACCACCGCCGCTGTTGCTCGCCACGCGCCCGTACTGTCCGCTGGCGATGTCGGTGTTGCTGCCGGCTCTGCTGCGGCCATGTGGGGACGCCGTGTCCGGCATGTGATAGGGTGAGATGCGCGCCTCCATCAACGGCACCGCAAAACCAAAACCATTATCAGTGTATTTATTATTAGTATTACTGCTATTCGTTGTCGCAGGTGGACCGTTTCGCCTGGTAGAGACAAGATTGGGATCGCGGTGCTGGTCCGCGGGACTCGACCGCGGAAGGGTTCCGTCCCCTACGACTTGATAGGCATCTACGCCATTGCGCACACCACGACTGCTGCTGTTGAGCGAATTCCATGTCCCGGTGGGGGAGCTGACACGCTCGCCAGCACCGTTAAAGAAATGATTCTGACCACGTTGGATGTTGACAGGGCGGCTACCGGCGCGGGTTTTACGCAGCGTAATGTGAATCGATCGCGGACGTCGCGAGCGCTGCCGCTGCTGCGGATCTTGTTGTTGTCGTTGGTGCCGGTTTTGTGCGGCCTCGCCGTCTCCCTCTGCGATGTTGGTGGCTGATCCAATACCGTCCCGCTGGGGCTGGCGTTGCTGGAGAAGTGAGTGCTGTGGCTCCTGCTGCGGTGTATTTCCTCGCCCGTTGCGTGGGAAGGCGGCTAAACTGACGGACTGCGACATGACTAGCTGCGATGAGATCCACACACACGAATACCAATACTCCAACGAGTACGGCTCAAACGGTGGCACCTGACGAAGACTCCCGAAGTATCGAAGCAATAAGGAGAAAGAAGGACACGAGTGACTTACGACGTCACCGAAGAAGCAAGAGAGAAAAAACAAACAAACAAACAAAATAATCAGTTTCAAAGAGGCACCACTCGTAGTTAAGGCAACAGCGGGATAGGCATGCTAACGGGAATAATGCGGCAAGTAGGAAAGCACAAGCAAACACACACGCGTGCGTCACCAACTTCGAAAATGAGGTGTCGACCAACGAGAACAACGACAACAACGGAACAGAAAGCAGAAGAAGTAGCGAATACAGCGGGAAAGGGAAGAACCGTGCCCACGCCACGGTGCAACACCCGAAACCAGTTACACCAACAATGAAGGAGAAGCAGATGTGGCTCTAACCGTAAAAGAAGAAGAGAAGAAAGGACACAAAAAGAAATTGATTACAATGATAGAGGTAGAGAGAAAAGAAAATAAGAAAATCCAATAACTCCGAAGAGACGAAGTTTAAGGGAGGAAGAGAATCTACCGGGGAGGGACAAGAACAACCACACGCACACACTCAAGCAATAGAGAGAGGCAGAGAGAGAGAGAGAGAGTGAGAGTACGAGCGGAGTTAATGGCAAGGATACAGTGCAAGCAGCAGCAGCACACACACACACACACACACACCCAACAACAATGAAAACCCTACACTTCAACAGAAGCGGCAGCAACACCAACCACTCAACACAACCACCAACAACACAAAGCGACTGCACGAGTATTGGCGACTGAAATATCTCGAAAGAGCTACGCACACACCGATGAACAGAAGAAAAGAACAGGAAAGAAACAACAGTTATATAAAACCAACAGCGGCAGCAACAGCAGCGGCAAACAACAACAACGAAGGCGTAGAAAGGAAAGCGGAAAGGAACAAAAAAAACCCCTCGTGCAAGCGCTCTTCGCCGCGGTAAATTGAGCTATGCGAATCTGGCAGCCGCGCACCGCGGATGTGCTGTGCCACTGAAGTCGCACGCACTACCAGAAAAAGGAGAACAACAACGGCTGGTCTGTCCTCCAAGATGAAAATAATATATAAAATAAAGCTAAACAAAAATAATCTAGACAGAGAGCAGGTAGCTATCCCCTCTACCCTAGCGTACTAGCTTCCGTTTCGGGACTGACCTTTACGCCCCCCCTCAAACTGGATTGAAACACAGCCAGGGAGAACGATCGCAACACGTCAGCAGTACAATATATATATATATATATATATGAAATAAATGTGAGGTGTAAAGGGAGAAAACAACAGCAGAAGATACAAAAAAAAAACGTTGATGCGCGGCAACAATGTAGAAGAAGGCTCGAGAGGAAAGGATATGAAATAATGTATCAATAAACAAATAAAAGTGCGGATGTTTGTGTTGTACGTCGCACGGCAGCCAACGGCTCGTACGTCACACCCGTTGTGAAGAGTGCGTGCGAGTTTTCTACTAGGGAAGGGAAGGGGGAGACTGGGCGTCTAAACAAAGAGTTGGCTAGGCAGGCAGTCACGATGGCGAGCGAGCAGCGAACGACGAGCAGCGGCAACAAGAACAATACTAAGAAGCTAAAAAAGATAATCAAAAATAGAAAAGGAGCAACAGACGCGCCGTCAGTCGTCACGTGAACACACGTAAACGAGTAGATGAAAGAAGGGTGCTACGGTCCTGTATGCGAGAGAGGAAGAAGGAGGGAATATATATATATGTACTTTTTTAGAATATCCATGGAAACAACAACAACAACAAGCAAACCCGACTGCCACGGAGGATGGCTTCAATCGGCAGGTGAGCGAATATACGCAGGGAGAAGAAAAGAAAAGAAAAAAGAATCGCCTGTTTGCCCTCTCCCTATTCGCTACCTTTGCTTCCTCTACAACGTCGAAGATGCCAACGTCAGAACGGCGAGATAGTAAGACACACACACAGACACACACGCACACGCACACAAGGACAGAAGACACGAACACAGACTACACGGGCTCAAATAACCGAGAGAAAAAGGGAAAAAAAAGAGAACGGCGACGGCGGAGAAGCGAAAGAGTCCGCCCGCTTCGCTTTGATTCCACAAGTCAGGGTGCACGAGGTGTGCTTGATCAACCGCGCGCGCCGGTTTGTCTTTCCTGCTCTGCGGTCGATGGCGTCCTTCCTAAAAGCCGACACTATATCTGTTTCTTTTCCCTTGTCCTTTGGAATCTCGATCGATGTGTGGGCGGGGAAAGAATGTTGGAGGGGAGGGGGGGGGGAATGGGGGCAATAAAAGAAATAATAATGAAGGACATTATCGTCATCATCATAAAAGGGACAGACATTCATGCGAGGAAGAAAGAGGCCGGAGAAGGAGAAGAGGGAGGAGAGGGTGAGTAGATTGGCGGAGATCGACGTTGCTGACGTCAACGATAGGAAATTGTGAGCTTGTATATGCGCTTGCATGCGATCTTGATACGCAATAAGGATGATAATAACAATAAAGGCCACAACGGTCACGCGGAGGGTCCTCAAAAAAAAAAAACATACGTGCTTCATCTGGGAGAAAAACTCGAGACAAGAAGTTCTCACAAGCACAAGTTGGTCTTCAGCTACAACCTGCAAAGGTGAACAGGCCTTCTTGTGCATGAGCAGGTATCCAAAGCCGTGCGCGGCGACGTCGGACACCACCGACCGGCGGACCCATGTCTGCCACTACACGTTCATTGAAGTTTTCTTGTATGTATATATATATAGAGATAGATGTATATTTGACATCACTTCGTTGGAAATGCATGGATAGGCGCACAACACGACAACACCGCTGCGGAACGACACACATTCGCACACAGGCAACATGAGCCCGAGGGAGACAAACAAATACGGTAAGAGAGGGGGGCTGCCCTTCTATTCTTTCTCCTTTCTCTCCTCTCTGAAAAAACCAATCACCGCCGAAGTACAGAAAATCAAGGAAGGAAAAAGAAAGCAGCCTGCGGCGTCTACAACGCACATTGATGCGTGTGTGCCCTTATGACTTGACAGACATATATCTGTGTGTGTGTGGGGGAACGAGTGCATCCTACACAAGCTCAAAACAACACAACTCCCCCCCACAAACAACAGCAACACGGCCATACAAGGGATGAAAAATAATATTAATAAGAAATCGAATCACAAGGACGAGGAAACAGTACAATGAGAGGGAGGTAATGGATGGATGGATGGATGGCGGGAGAGGCGCGTAGACGGAGAATGCTTTTCACAGTTAAACGAGGAGAGCTGGCAGTGGGCGGGAAGGAAAAAGGGGGCCTCTGCCATGACTTGGCCGTATGCACGACTTGATAGATATAAAAAAACAACAACAACCAAAAGAGACAATTAACACAGAAAGAAAAAAATGAAAAAGAGAGCTGAGTGTGTCAGCAGGTGTTGCCGTGTCGCACGCTACGTGTGCCGCTGCGTTCCCTATCAACCCCCCCCGCCTTTCACACACACACACACACACACACACAGAGACAACTTGCGCACTGTCAACGCCGCTCATCCTGATTCTGCTTGCGTAGTGCCCGCCCGTGCAGGTGAGAAAAACGCTGCAGAAAACAGCACGACAACATCCACAGCGTAGGGAGAAGCGCTGTGCTATGGTAGCCCTCGTTTTGTCGGTGTCCAGATCAAAGAAGGACGTAACCAATTGTCTGTGCGAGGTGAGAGGGAGATCGTGCTGTTGAAGGAAAACAATCATACATACAAACAAGAAGCGCGCTGCGCGGAAGCAAGAATTTCTTTTTTGTTGTTGTTTAAAGGCAACCAGTAGGTGTTGCTCTTGCCGTTCTTGTCCGTCGCAGCACCGTGCTCGGGCTGAGTTGCATCTCCGGTGAATCCTGCTGTTCGCAACGACCTCGAGTCTTTCTCTGATAGACTTGAGCACCGTGGCAAGCGTAGAGCATCCATCTCATTCCGACACGATGATAGCGACACACACACACGCATACACATACACAACAGTACACAACTACGTACATTGCATTCGATAGAGAAAGAGAAAGAGAGAGCGGGAGCGAAGGAGAAAAACAACGAGACACGGCTGATGCCCGCTCAGCTGGTTAATAATAATAATAATAAACAAGAAGTGAAACAAGAGAAGGAGGTAGTAACGATGCCAGACAGCCAAAGATAGAGGGAGTGAGAGAGAGAAAGAGATGGCCATCTGTAAAAGTAAAACAACAACAAGGAACAGCGTAGAAGAACAAAACAAACAAACAAAAAAAGCGTGGCTTGCCGCGAACGGCGGCAACAGCTGTCCTCTTTTTCCCCTTCTATTTTTTCTCTCTCTAAACATAAGAGAGTCTACAATACAAATAATAATAAAGAAAACGACAACAGAATACCCCTCCCTTATCCATTTTGTTGTTGTTGTTTGCTGGTGCTCGGCTTAGTAGAGAGCAGAGCCGGCCTTCTCTTGCGCGTAGCCGCAGCCTGCCTTCTTCGTCTGGAAGTACATTTCCTCTTGGGCACTCACATCCTCTGTCTCGAACTTCGGAAAGTTCTCAAAGACGGCGTTGCGCTCGTCCATGCGACACAGCTTCACCGCCACGTCGGTACCGATCTCCGCCTCCGTCGCGATGCCGACCGTCACGGCGATCTCCTTCACAGACGCCCCCGCCGCCGACTGCGGGCTGAGGTGGGCGTGATCGTTGAAGAAGTGGATAGGATGAACGAGGTCCCGCATGTCCTCCCCGGCACCACCAGCACCGCCCATCGTCTCTTCACTCTCCATGAGACGCGGAATCACCAAGTACGGCGCGGCGCTCGGGGTCAGGTCGCACATCATCGCAATCTCCCGCGCCTGCAGGAAGAGCCACGCGCTGTCGGACGGCTGCGTCACGTCGACGGCGGAGTTCGCAATGACGTGGTAGACGTCCCGCTCGCCCTCGACCGGGGCGGCCAGCGAGAGCATCACGGGCGGGTAGTCCATGTTGTTCGGGTCCGACTCCGCCGCCCCGACCTCGCTCACGTGCATGCCGCGGTGGTCCATGTTGGAGAGGATAAAAGTCACCCTCGTCGGCGCCTTGACGGTCACGCTGAGCACCGCACCGGGCACGCAGTCCGCGAAGGTCATGGGCACGCGCGCGTCGTTCGCCAGGACGTCGCGGAACAGCACCCCACCGCCCACGAAGTACTGCAGCGCATCTTCAAAGCTCATCCACACAATGGAGCGGTCGTTCCTGTTCTTGGCGTAGTTGCACGCCGTGGCGATGTCGCGGTGCTGCTGCCACTCCGGACCCTCCCACGACCACGCGCGCGTCCAGCCCTCGCCGTAGAGCCACGGGTTGCGGACGCAGAGGAGGCGAATCTGGCCTTTGTTGAACTCCTTCACATCCAGCACCGAGTAGGCGTGGCCGGGCAGCAGACCCGTGCCAGCGAGCGCCGTCTCCAGCTCCGGCTGATCGCTGAAGTCCGGCGCGTTCTTCGCGTCGGTCGAGATCGCCGGTGCCTTGCCAGGCGTCGTGAGAATCGTCAGGTAGCCCTTCTTCTGCCACGCCAGCAGCTTCTGACTCACGTTGCGGCCGCCGTTCACGGTTGCCTCGGCGAAGGCGTCGTCGATGCGCATCGCTGGGTAGCCTGACATGTCTGTCAGCGCGTGCATCGGGTCGCCGGACTGGATCATCGCGTAGCTGCCGTGCATCTTCGCAAAGGCCTTCTCGAGGATCGCCGGCCACAGCTCGCACGGGTCGCTGCTGTGGGCGAAGGTGGGTACCCCCGCGACGACGGGGAGGTAGTCATCCACCAAGATGCTGCGCCAGAGGCCGTTTTTGTTGAAGGATACCCGGTAGGCTCCGATGGCGCGCTCGCGTCGTGCCAGGTCGGCGCCCTTCGGGTGGCGGAACATCTGCATGATCGTCTTGGGCTCCTCGGCCTGCGTGGCGAGGGCGCACATCAGCCAGCAGTCCCCCAACTCGCCCTGCTCCACGTCGCCAGGACAGATCCCATCGCGGAAGAGGCGCACCTGGTCCTGTAGCTCCGGCTTGATGTACATGGACGGGCGGCCCCACGGAAGCTGCTTGAAGGGCTTCGAGGCGCCGGACTCGATCGAGGCCTGCACCGGCGGGAAGGAGAGGTCGACAAAGGGCAGGTTGTTCTCCAGGCAGATCTGCAGAATGCGTTCCGCGTCCGTCTCGTCGCCGGCGATGGCGCGGATCGCGTCGATCTCGGCCTGGACTATCTGCTCGTTCTGCGTTGCGCTGCGATCCTTGTAGTAGTCCTCTGACAGCGGCAGTGCCCGCAACTTACTCGCAAAACCGTTCACAAATCCCTTGATGAAGGGCTCCGTCTCGCCGGGGTACACGGTCACCTCCGCCACGTACTCCCCCGTGCTGTCATCCCGCGTCATCTTCGTGTTCTCCAGCGCGGTGATCTTGCTGTGCTTGCCAAAGGTGCAGACGACATGTACCTCGAAGGCGCGGCTGTCGTTGTAGAAGGCCCACGTCTTGTTCGGGCGGTCCACAATACGGTACAGCAGGCCCGGCTCCTCAAAGCAGTTCGTCACCTCGCCGGCCACGTCCGGCTCACCGTTCATAAACTTCACCCTCTGCGCACCGCTGCCGACCGTGGCGGGGGCGTCATCCTCGTAGACGGGTTTCTGCGCTGTCGAAATGTCGAACTCGTCCTCCGGGTCGTCCTCGGGCACCTGCAGGTTCACCGGCACCCACTCCTGCGGCGCCTTCGTCGCGGTCTTGCGCGGCTTCATGAACGCATTCATCACCGGCGGCGGCGGCGCGGCTGCCTCGTCGTCGTGGATATGCTGCGGAACGGGATTGAGGTCATCCGCCTCATCCTCCGGCAGCCCGCGGTCGTTGCTCTTTCGGTTGCTCGTGGGCTCCACGTAACCCAAGTCGTCCTCCGGCACCATCGGCTTCTCGGCCGCATCGAACTCGACAGAGTCGGAGAAGAGGCTGTCGTTGCTGATCACATCAGCCTCCGTCGGGGGGTAGGACATCTTTCTTCTTCTCTCTTCCTTTTTGATGCCGGTGGTTCTGATGCCCGAATACGAAGAACAACAACAACCAACGTAAGTGCGCGAGTATGTGAGGGGGGAGGGAGAGAGAGAGCGAGAGAGAGCAGAGAGAAGAGAAACCGGGAAAAAAAATACAATGAGAAGAGTAGCAGCTGCACCGGCAAGCTGTTCTCTGATAGATAGAGCGAGAGGAAACAAAGGAAATACTTGAAAAGGAAAAACAGAAGGAAAAAAAACACAAGAGATAGAGAGGGATGAGGTCGCGTCGCCGGAGGAGAATTGTGGGAAGCGGCGGGGGTGAATACACGCAAAGGGGTCGCGTACTTTGAGCTTGAAGGAAGGAAGGAAAGGCAACCAAACACACACAAATGAAAAGCGTGATATGAAGGGGAAAGGGGGGGGGGGGCGGAGTGTCAGATTCGTACACTCATACACCCACACACACGTCAAGATCGGAGAAGAGAAGACGAAGCACAAATAATACAGCAATTTCCAGACCCGGTACAGAACAACAGAGAAAGAGAGAGAGACAAATATGAAGATATCGAAGAGGTAGATGCCTTTTGCCAGTGTCTCTGTGCCGTCTACGCCGTTTTCGGAGTTGTTGCGGTTGGCGGCGCTATGGTGAAAGTCGAAGTACACTTGGTTCGCTTTCTACGTCAGCTAAGAATAATAATAATGACTAAACACCACAACACACACGCAGAGGAAAGAGAGGTAAGAAAAGCTTATGTACGATAGATAAAGATGCGGGTTATACACACACGCAGGCACACATACATCCGACGACAAACAACACGAGTGAGGAGAGAGAGAGGGAGAGAAGAGAAAACAATAGAAAGGAAGTAGATCGATCCATCGATCGAGAGAAAGAGAGAGTTTCAAAGGAGCCACACGAGAGACGACACCATCAGGTCACAATTACCATGTTGCGAGCAACACACCTCAACGAGTTATAAACGAGGGAGTAAAGACTCGAATGGTTTAATCCCTCTTCTTTTCTTTGTTCTCCTCCCTTTCTTTTTTTGGTTTGTGGAGGCCATCAACAACACACGACAGCCGTCGCGCGAGCTGCGTCGACGACACGGCCGGGCGCGTTCGCCACTGCAACTTCGCCCTTCTTGTGTTCTATTCTTTTTTCTCTTATCTTTATGAAACCTTATTGCACGTCACACGCGTCAAGCCAACACTACAATAAAGTGTTAGGAGCAACCAAAAACCTTACAGCTGAAAGGAAAAGTCATATTATGTAAGAGGCAATCAATCAATAGATATGGATATAAACAAATACATATACATACATATATATACTTCGCCCGTTATTGCCTTCTCGATTCGTAGGAAGTAAAAGGAGAAAAACAAATGGATTAAAAAAAAGAAGAAAAAGGAGGAGAGACCCACCCACACGCCGAGTAGATATCTACGCTAACACACACACACACTCGCACACGGCAGCACTGAAGCACATGTATGTATGCATGTATATATAGAGCACGAGAAGCAGTGCTTCGATAGGTTGTTACTACCAGCTTCCACGCTCACCACTAAAATACAATAAATAAATAACTAAAAGTAGAAGAAAAGAGTATAAAATCACTGAAAACAAAACAAAAGATTTTCTCATATTTTTCTTCGTTGGCATTGTTTTCTTGAACTCTCGCATGACACAGAAGCACAGCCTGCACAGGTATGCGCCCCCTCCCTTCCTCCCTCCTATTTGACTTGTCATAAACACGCACCGTTAACTGAAGCGTCGCGTTCAGCGCGCCTCTCCATCCACCCCTCCCCCTTCCCTTCGACTCTCTCTCACACACACACAGAATTCGTACTGTGCAGATGCTAAAGAAGCGGTGTGAGGAGGGGGGGAGGGGTAGAGAAAACACGCAGCCGGCGACGTCATCGCCGTGTTCGCACAGTGACGCAGCGAAAGGGGGAAACAGAGAGAGAGAGCGTAGTGGCTTTACTTCTGAAAGTTAAACAACGGCGACGGTGATGGTGAGTGGAGAGGGGGAGGAAGGAAACCCCCTCCCTCCCCCTCCCCGGAAAAGGAATGCCGCTACGCACAACATTGTGGTATTATAAGAACGCACAAGTATAGTACACTCATCCAACGTCAACAGAAGAAAAGAAAAAGAAGAGGAGAAAGCGCCACATCGTTCTTCAATTTTGATATATATATATAAATAGAGTTAACATCTCAGCCTTCGAAGTAAAACTGCGATGTCCTCCCTGTCACGCAGAAGCTCACCAACAAACAAGTTAAAACACCATCGTACAAGTATTAATCCGAGTTTATTATTGTCATCATCATCCAATAAAGACCTCTTATGATTCCTTTAAAAAAATAAAACAAATGATCCGTTCATGCGTGCCATATCTTGCCGCGTGCAACACGGAATTAAAGAAAGAAAAATATGCCTTGTGGCTATTAATTTTTTTTTCACTGTTATGTTTAGAGGGGCTTGCGATGTCTCAGTACGGTGACAGCGCACAGCGCGCAGACTGCATGCGAAGACGAGCGCGCGAAGAGAGAAGAGAAGCATCAGAAATCATTTCTTGAAATAAACACTTGGATGACGTGAATTAAGAAAAGGAAAAAAGAGGCCAGCTAAAGAAAAAGAAGAAGAGAAACACACACACACGCAGAAGGAATTGGGGTGCGGATGATTACGTGAAGTCGTTGAAGCTGTCACAGAGATCCGCCACCTTTCCTCCATACGAGAGGAAACAAACAAAAAACAGAGTTCACTGTTGTAGAGCGAGAAACGACGACCACAACCAAATAATAGTAAAAACAAAGACGGCACTTCAAGGAACCGGGGGTCGGCACAGGAGGGCGATACGCCACTCGCCCCCCTCCCCCCCCC
>NW_015438380.1:179114-211199 GCF_001293395.1 Leptomonas pyrrhocoris
CGTGCCCGTCGTGTGTGTGTGTGTGTGGGGGGGGGGGGGACAGTAACAAGGAAAAAACGAATAGACAAAGAAGCAAATAGAAAGCAAAGTAGGTAAAATAACGCGGGCACTTAATTCGTTCTTTATATTTATTTGCGTGTAGTATGTTTCGCAGGATCGGAAGAAAGAGGGCAGGTTAGGCGAGAGAGATAGAGCACAGTATGCATCGCGACTGGCTTCTGCCGAGGAAAGGAAAACCACCAGCAACAACGACGACGACAACAGCAGAAGGAGACGTCCTCGGTCAATCATCCACGCAAGATGACTTCGTTGAGAGAAGCGTGTTCGTGAAGATCACATCGAGAATGGTGCCGATGCAAATACCCACCATGGCGTATAGAGAGCCCATACTCATGCTCAGCTCACGCCGACGCTGCCACTCCTCGGCGGACGCGGTGCGAATCAGTTCGATCTCGTCCGCCTCCGCATCGGACAACCGGCGGTTCGTTAAACCCAGTCGCACCAGCGCCGGGTCCGCATCCAAATTCTCCGGCACGTTCACCGACGCGCCATCGAGCAGTTCATCGTCGGTCGAGTCGCTGTCGGAGTGCATGATGCGGCCTTCCACCTCCTTCTTACCCAGCGGACTGGCCGCGTTGTGGGTCCCCGCCGCAGCGGGAGGTGATTGGGAGGCGCTCTCTCTGCTGCTCTTCTTATGCGAATGCTTCTTCACCGCAGCCGGCGGCTTGGACTTCACCGTGCCGGCAGGTGCCGTCGTGACGATCACCTCCGGCTCCGCGGCCGCGTTCGTGTTCGCGCCGTCCAGCACCGCCATGTTGTTATTGCTGCTGCTGCTGTTGCTCTCCTCGACCTGGCGCTCGCGCGGGACGGGCCGGGTCGACTTCAGCGGCACCGTCGCCACCGTCTGCGTATCGCTTCCGTCGAACGCAGGCCGGCTCTCCAGGTAGCGACGGATCGCCTCATCTTCCTCCTTCTGCTGCATCGCCTGACCGCGGCAGAGGATGAGGTAGAACACGTTCACGTACGAGGCACCACCGAGGAGGCCGACGAAGAGCATCCACGCGAAGAGCAGGAACGACAGCCCCGTCTCGGCGGACTGGCTGCTGTGGATCGAGATGAACTTCGTCTTCGCCTGCACCAGCCACCCCACCGCGTTGATGACCTGCAGAATGGAGATGACGCCGACGTACGGGATCTTGACGCACATGAGCGAGCTACGCGAGATGAAGACCCCGAGCTGGTAGCAAAACTGCGTGATTGTGTACGAGTTGCTGACCCAGAAGCTGCCCTCCCAGGAAACCTTGCAGTAGAAGCTGAAGGGCGCCATGAACTGCGCCGCGTACTCGGCGATGTAGACGACGCAGAGGTTGAAGAAGAACCAAAACATGCTGTTGTGCAGCATGCCCACCACGTAGCCGTTGCGGCCCCACCACCGCCGCGGGCCGGAGGTGCGAGAGCAGCACCCGCACATGAAGCGGCAACACGGGTAGTAGAGATCGTCTGTCTTGTAGTCATTCTGGTTCTCGTAGACGACCTGGTCCATCGCATCGGCGCTGCGGGAGTACAAGATGTCCTCGTCGTTCACGACGTTGCTGCCCGGTAGCTTGCCGTACATCGTCGCCGGCGGCGGGATCGTGCTCCACGACAAACCACGGAAGTTCATGATCATGCGATAGGTGTAGTCGCTGATCTCGATCTCCGGCATCCGGGCCTCCAGCTCACGCATCTTCTTGTTCTCGAAGCCGCGGTGCAGGACGACCTCCTCGGGCGGCCGGCTGCCATCCGTGTAGGTGATGGTGACGACCTTGTGCGGGGCGACAAGGCCGAAGCAGAAGACGAGCCAGTAGCACACCGCCAGCGGCAGCGTGATGAGAAAGATTACCTTCAGCGAGACCCCAGCACTCGTCAGAGCGATGAAGAGGAGGGCGGTGATGACGCCGGAGATGCCGGTGCCCGAGCCCCAGGCACCGACGATGTTCGGTGGGTAACGCTGCACAAACGAGAGCGCCACCGTCTCGCCATACGAGTACGACGTGCCCGTGAAGGCGACACCGATCAGAAGCACCACAAACGACGCCGTGTTGTTGCTGCCGCCGATGTCCCCGGCAAAGCTCACCACGAGGAGGCCAATGATCGTCCCGCACGACATGAGCGTCATGCGGATGTTGTAGGAGATGCGGTGAGCGACGAAGGCATTCATGATGCGCGCGATAATGCCGAAGAAGACGTTCATGAAAGAGATGAGGGCGACGTACTGCGTCATGCTGAAGCTCGCGGCGAGGCGGCTGGCGCCGGAGATGACTAAATTGTAGTGGAAGTTGTTGATCAAACCCTGGCACCACAGGAAGAAGGAGATGCGGATGACGTACTCGGAGAAGAGCTTCTTGAGTGCGGCCTCGTCGCGCTCGGTGCGGCTCAGTCGACGCGGGGATTCCACGTGCGGGCTATCCTCGTGGGCGTGGAGGGGTGTCGGCGACGCGTCTTCCTTTGCCGGGTCCACGTGTTTCTGCACACGCTGGAGTTTGCTGGGCTGAAGCTCGGGGACCGCCGTCGTCGTCGTCGTCGTGAGGCGTGGTGGTGCTCCTGCCGCTTCACCGCCGGCAACTTGAGCACCTTCCCGAGTTAACGCGTGCGTCGGTTCGCCGTCGGCATCGCTGAAGGCGTCCCTGCTACTATTACTAGTGTTACTCGCGCTGCCGCTGCGGCGGGGCACAAAAACTTGACGATCCATTTGTATTATTCTTGTATATATTCTCTCTCTCTCTCCTCTTCTCTCCCACTTTTTTTAAAGGCTCGCTTTGTTCGAGGCGCTACGATGTTATCAAGACAGCCAAGAAAGTGTATTGGCGTACCGTCTGGCGTGCTCGGCTCTCGCACACACGCACACGCAGGAGAAGCGACCAAGAAGATTGTTTTATAAGGAAGTTCCGCGTGGATGACTTCTGTGCTGCGAAAAAGAAGAAGAGGCTAACGGCGGAAGCAGAGGAGCACCTCAAGCGTCGGGTAAACGCGTGTGTCGATGACGGTGAGCACCACGGAAAAATATATTTAAAAAAAAACAAAGATATATGACCAAAAACAAATGCTTTAACTTTAACACCCGAGAAGAAGAGTGTGAGGCTTTTGACTTCTACCTGCTTTTTAACAACTTAAAGTGAGTACTGCGTTGCGAGACGCAACCGTTAGCGGCAACTCCACTAACAGAGTAAATAGCAATAAGTAAATGAAATGGTAGCAAAATATTTCGTGCACGTATTTTGCTTTCTTTTGTTTTGACGACAGCAACGTTAGAAGCGAGTATCGCATGAATAATATATGTGCTGTGGATTATTCGATGTGCGTAAGAGAACTATAAGGAGAAACAACAGTGACAGCAAGAACGGCACAGGCAAGAGAGCGAGAGCGGCTTCCAAAGGTGGTGACAGCCAGGGGGGTGGATAACCGGTCGACTCTCGCACGGTCAGCAAAAAACGATGAGGGAGAGAGGAAGAAGAGACACCCCCCAAAAAAAAAAAGGAAGGAGAGGCCCCCCGACGCGGTGTGAGCGAGAAAGAAACCGGCTTCGGTGTCGCGGATGTATCCGAGAAGGCAAAAAAGGGACTGCGTGGCACTGAGAGAGGAAGCAACAATAACACACACACATACACACACAGAGAAAGAGAATGGGGCGAGGAAAGTGATGGAATGAGAGAGAGAAGTAGAGGTGAATTAGCTTGAGAAAACAACACCACTCACACACACATATATATATCTATATCATAATGTAGAGTTCTTGCTTTTCACTTGTACAAACACTATTCTACCAAATGACAACAACAACAGCAGACAAACAGAGCAGCACGTTACATCCGAACAGAAATCTTCTCTTTTTTTTTTCTCTCCTTTCCTTCCTTGACCTGACTTCCATTATTAAACCGCAACAGCGCACACACGGCGCATAGAGAGCATGATCCGTTTTATTTTCCCTTTTCTTTGGGGAGGCTACACGCGTAGTCGTAACGTGCCACGAAGGAAACCAACAAAAGAAGCAGCGATACCACCACAAGAGAGGAGAATCCTCAAGGCGTCTTGTTTCCTCTGCTGTTCTCGCTGTCCTTGTCCGTCAAAAGAAAAAAAAGGAAGAAGAAAAAAAAGGAAGTGGATGTTCGCGAAGGGAGAGGGATTGCGTGTGAGAGCACTGGAGTGCGTTTTCATGGGCGTGTGCACGGCACATCGTGCAGAAGAGGCACCGCGCGGACAACAGAGGAACAGGAAGACGTCAAAGAAATAATACTGTTGTGGCGAACGGCTGCGGAGACTTCAGAAAACAAACAAACAAGCAAAATCAAACAAACAACAAATACTAAGAAAGATATATATATATATATATAAAAGAAGGCGATTGAACCACCTGCGTGTACTTCTGTTTCGGCTGGGCTTTCAGGGCGATGCGAGAAAGAAGAAAGAAGGGAGGGGCAACATCGGAGGAGGAAAAGCGAAACGAAAACAACGGAGACAGCTGCCTTTCAAAACACATTTCATGGGAACAGCGGTGGGAAAAGGCGGGGCGTGCCCCTCACAGAAAAAGAAAAGGCCCAACCACTGCAATAGCAGCAGCAGCAGCAGCAACACCCGAACAACGGCTATTTGATGTGCAAAGACAAAGCGCCAAGTGAAGCTGCCCGCGCCTGCTGCACAGCCCGCAGATGCACGGGTTCTCGCTCTCTTTCCTTCGCTCACCCCTCCCCCTACCAGAAGCATCTCTGCCATGTAAGAAAGATAACGCGCGCCAGTCCGCGTGCAGTATAGTTCTTCTTTAGGCACCTACGCAAGCGAGTACATCTTCTCTTCTTTTTTCCTTTTTACTACAAGCGCGCCGTGTACCCGACGTAGGTAAACGGTGTGATGGCGAGCAGCTCCTGGCGTACTTCGTCCGAGATGCCCTCTAGGTTCTGAATAAACGTGTGCACCGTCGCCTCCGTCACGTGGTCGTTGCCACGCGTCAGGTCCTTCAGCGCCTCGTACGGCTTCGGATAACCCTCCCGCCGCAGCACCGTCTGAATCCCCTCCGCCACCACCGCCCAGTTGTGCTCCAAGTCCGCCGCAATTGTATCCTTGTTGATGACCAGCTTGTCGAGGCCGCGACGCAGAGAGGCGAAGGCGATGAGGGCGTGGCCGAGCGGAATCCCAAGGTTGCGCAGCACCGTGCTGTCGGACAAGTCCCGCTGCAGACGTGAGATGGGAAGCTTCGCCGACAGGAAACCAAGCACCGCGTTGCTCATGCCGAGGTTACCCTCCGCGTTTTCGAAGTCGATCGGGTTCACCTTGTGCGGCATCGTGCTGCTGCCTACCTCGCCAGCTTTCACCTTCTGCGAGAAGTAGCCCATCGAGATGTACTGCCAGACATCTCGCGCGAGGTCCAGCAGGATCACATGAATGCGCGCGCACGCGTCGCAGATGGCGGCCAGGTTATCGTAGTGCTCGATCTGCGTAGTGTAGGTCTGCCGGCGCAGCCCCAGGTACTTGCGCAGAAACATCTCGCCAAACTCAATCCAGTTCACGTTCGGGTAGGCGCAGAGGTGGGCGTTGAAGTTTCCGGTTGCGCCGCCGAACTTGCCGGTGTTGGGGATGGCCAGCAGCATCGCCTTCTGCCCTTCCAACCGCTCCACCCACACCATGAATTCCTTTGCCAAGGTGGACGGACTGGCCGGCTGCCCGTGGGTGCGGGCGAGCATCGGGACGTCCCACTGCGGCAGCTTGCTGCGGATCGCCGCAATCAAGCTTTCCAGCGAGGGGATGTACTGCTGGAGCAGCGCATCCCGCAGCAGCATCGGGATCGACGTGTTATTGATGTCCTGTGAGGTGAGTCCAAAGTGGATGAACTCCCGCTCCGCCTCCAGGCCACACGCGGCCATCTTCTCCTTCAGGTAGTACTCCACCGCCTTGATGTCGTGGTTCGTGACGGCCTCGATCTCTTTGATGTGCTTCGCATCGGCCACGGTAAAGTTCTCAAAGGTAGCCGACCGCAGCCGCTTCAGCTGGTCCTCCGTCACGCCGCGCAGCTGCGTGATCGCCGGGCACTCCTTGCACAGGGCCTCAAAGTAGAGCACCTCCACCTGAACCCGGTACTTGAAGAGGGCGTACTCGGAGAAGTAGGCGCGGAGCGAGATCGTGTTGCGCTTGTAGCGGCCGTCCAGCGGGGAGAGGGCGAAGAGGGGGCTGTCTTGGCTGATCTCCGCAGGGACCTCGTGGGCCGTCGTGATCGCGGCACCGGTGGAGGGAGTCGACGACATGGTTCTTTGTTTCCCTTTCTTCTTTTCCTTTCTTGTGTATTCAACGAGCAAGGCGACACAGAAAACCTCCTCGGAAATGTGTACTCGTGCTTCAAATGGAAGGGTTGAGGGAGGTAGTTATTATTCTCTGTTTTAAAACGGCTTCTTGATGTTTCACGCAATGCCGAAGCGAATAATTGTTTATGTTTGTAGGATGAGATGGAGAAGGGGGAGAGATAAAAGTTAGTAGAAAGAAACGAGGTAGAAGAATGGCGTTTTGTTTCTTCCCTCTCCATTAACTTCGATGTTCAGTACAGGGATACACCACGACCCTCACGCTCACTCGGGGTCATTTACAACAACACTAGTTTTCGCAAGATAGCAACATATCATATTGATTTATTTATTAGTATCTTTTTCACCTGGAACGGGAACCAAGACGAACGCAGTGGCAGACTTCAAAACAAGATTAGTCCGCCCTCAAAGCGGGGCGGAGTGGGTCTGGATGGGCGGGAAAGCGAACAGAAGAGAGAACAAGGCGGAAGTCGAAGACTGTCCGTGGAAAAGGAGAAGAAAGTAGAAAGGAGTCCCCGAAGATGGTATTCACTTAGATTCCATTCAAACCATACTTCACATTCAATCATTCCTTACGCAAGCTCCCAGAAAATCATATTTCATTCGACGTAAAGGCCGTCGGTGTCCTCGACAAAGACGTCCGCCGAACTCACGCTGGCGTGCCACAGCAACTGATTGCGCACCAGATCGCAGAAGTCAGGCGGCTCGCAGTGCGGGGTAGTGGAGGAGCTCAGAAAGTTGATTTGTGGCTGTGAGAGAACATCCATCATGACATCCGCAGACAGGCGATCCCAGCGGAGTCCTTCTTCCTTTCCACCTTCCTCTTCGCTCTTGTTGTCTTGTCCGCTACCGGTGGAGCTGGCCGTGCCATGACGGCGAAGGAGCACGGGAAGAACGCGCTGCAGCGACGGTGCAACGGCTGCCGCTGTTGCTGCGGAGGTACGCCGCGCCCACCACGCTTCTTGTCGCGCAAGTGCTGTGCGTACGTAGCTGGCAAGGCTCAACAACATCCTTGACGACGAAGGCGAAGAAGTACCGCTGCCCCTGTACACCTGGAATTCCGACCACAGGCGCTGCTCCGGCGGCACTGCGGAGGCCATCGTATTCATCCTCTGCGCCACCGTCTCTGATGGCACGGTGTTGCACACCACGACAAGCCCGCCATCGCACACCTCCGCCACACCCTCCCTCTGGCCGTGCTTAACGCTTTCGTCCATCTTCGCGTTGCTTGCGTGTCCATCGCGATGACGGTGCGGTCCGGCTCCCACGGCGTCGTGGGCCGAGTCGGACTCGAGGGGCGTGATCCAGCGATACCCATGCTGCGCTGCAATACCGCGCACATCCTGCAGCGGGATCATCCGAGTGCCGGGCTGCACCGTGGCCGGCCAGCAGTGCCCCGTCGCCACGCTCAGCAGCAGCCCCCACGTCATGGGGTAGGCGTAGCGCTTCTTCGGGTTTGGGTCGACGCACCAGGGCTGAAAGGTGGTGTTGAAGGACCAAAAGCACTGCCCCTCCTCCCGCAGCCGGTGTGCGAGACGCAGCACGAACTCTTCTCCCGGTTCAGCGGAGCATCCAAGTACGGACTGCAGTTCCACTTGTTCTTGAAGTAGAACAGCCGATGCGGGTGATGACGGTGTCGGCGGAGGAGCGGGAGAACGCGGAAAGAAGGCACGAAAGACGGCCGCCAGCACCGGCGCCGCGCACTCCTTCATGCGAATGCCGCCCACGACGTACCAATCCACATGCAACAGCGGCGCTGACGCCGGTGCAGGAAGTGCCGCGCCGGCCTCCTCTGCGCTCCTTCCAGAGGATGGCGCGGAGCTGCACCCCACTGCACGCGAGACTGCCTGTAGTGTTTCGTGAAGGAGGCGAAGCGCACCTGCGGGCGAGGAGGAGGAGGACAACGTGGAGGTTGCGTAGATGCGTCTGTAATGTTCATGCACCGCGTGAACAAAGGCCGGAAGGGCGCCGGCCCATACCATCTCCTGCAAGGCAGCGGTGACGCCAGCGGTGCGATCGAGGTGAATCATGCAGGCGGTGGAAGTGCACAGACAGGCACGCAGAAGAGCCGCGCGGGCGCTCGCATCGCCTGGAAATGCGGCTTGAAGAGCGGGCAGCGAGGTGCAGGTCTCAGCGGCGCGTTGCCACACAGGATGAAGCGTCACACGACACGCCACCAGCACACACGACGTGGCATCCGGACTCAGAAGGAAGGGCGTCTCCATCACCGCCTCGTCCATCTTGGTCACCGTTTCCACGGGTGGGTCGACTCCGCTGCTGCCTCCGGTGCGTGGAGCAGTGGCTGGAGGAGGAGGAGGTGGTGGTGGCGGGGCGGCAACGACCAGGCCCGCCTCGCCCTGTAGCACCACCTGCACCATCTGCTGCGTGGCAGCGGTGGTCGCCGACGCCTTCGCGGGGGTGAGGGAGACGTTCATCATGCGCCGTGCCGCGTCGAGAGACGGATTTGGCAGCATGGCGGCGGCGTGGCGACGCAACTCTCGCGGGAAGAGATTCGCCGTTGCACAAGGCAGGGGCGCTGGCACCATGGAGAAGTCGTCCATCGCGCTTGCGCCTTCTCCGGTCGCTGCCGCTGCCGCTGCCGCTGCTGTTGTCTTCGTGTCACCCGTGTGGGACTGCGTGTACAGGATATCCACAGGTGGCATGTTCGGCGTGCAGTGCACGCTTGAAAGCCACGCACCACCACCACAGCCGTGGCTCGGTGTGACGCCAAGGGGTGCGGCAGCTGCAGATGACGTTGATGTCGATGATGATGGAGGTGGTGGCTGCTGCTGCTGCGTGCGTCCTGACCCCGCAACTGCATCCTGCATATCAACGAGTTGTTGTGGAGTGTGCAAGAACAGAGAAGGAAAGGGGTAAGGTCGCTCACCGCCTGTGTGTGTGCTTGCTGAAACATCGTATGGCGACGACTGTTGCTGCTGATTTGCCTTCTCTTCCGCGTTTGAGTCCTCCGGTGCTACGCAGGTCAGAGCGTGGCGCCTCAGCACCGCCTCTACGACCCCGACCACGTAATCCAAGTACGGCGTCGCCGATTCCGCGATGTTCTCCTCCCTTGTCCTCACCGGACTTTTTTGGCCTCCGACGAAGGTCATGGTTGTGCGCGACGTGTGCCGCTCCGTGAAGTCGCTGATGGCCCTCGTCTCGTCCGCCGTGACATTATAGAAGGGCATTGATTTCTCTTGTTAAGTGTTCTGTATTTCTATACTTCTATGTATGTGTGTGTGTGCGTAGTCTGAGTGTCGGGTACACTGTCCGATTCTTCCACATATATATATTATCCGTATTGTTGGCTTTGTGCGGTGCTGCTTACGGGGAACAGAAGGAGAACGAGAGAGAAAAAAAACGCAGGCGTGTGGCGTTACGTGGGAACAGAGGAGGACACCGAGCAAGTGGGAGAGGGAGAGAGAAGATCCGAGTAGGTCAACAGGTGAACGTCCGCAACGGATGGAGGGATTTACCCACCGAGCCCCTCGCCTTGAGATACGCACGGAGAGACGAATAGAAGCCATTCAGCAGTGTTACTATGTTGTCACCTAACTAAGAGAGAGAGAGAGATTCCCTTCCCCCGTCTGCGTTGCCTACTTTTCTATGTATCATCCGGCAAGTGTGTGCACATCCAGTCTAACCCCTCGTACAGCCCATCACCCGTGTGGGCACAGCAGCCCTGCACAAACCACTTCCGCCCGGCGAGAAGCCGTCCCAGCCCCTGCTCAGACAGGTCACGAAAGCCCAGCGCATCGACCAGCTCCGCCGGCGTCAGCCGCTGCGGCAGATCTTGCTTGTTGCACAGCACCAGCAGCGCGGCGCCCGCCAACACCGGCTCCGACAGCAACGTCCGAAGCTCCTCCTTCACCTCCGCCACACGGGCGCGGTCGTTGCTGTCTACCACAAAAATTACCGCATTCGCACCGTCGTAATACATCTTCCACAGCGTGCGCAGCCGCTTCTGACCGCCGACGTCCCACACCTGAAACGAGACTCGACCGTAGTCGACGGTCTCCACATGGAAGCCGATGGTCGGCACGGTGTCGCGTGACGCGCCGAGCTTCAGCTTATCGAGGATGGTCGTCTTGCCGGCCGCGTCGAGGCCGATCATTACAATGTTTGCCTTCTTGTTGCCGAAGAGGCTTTCAAACCAGCCGGAGATGACGTTTCCCATTACTGCCGAGTGCGGTGTACGGAGAAAAGTACAAGATGGATATATATATATATATATATATATTCGAAGTTCGGCTTTCACTCATATACACGCACCTCTACGCAACCACGCCGCCCCCACACATTGAGTTCAACGAGTAAGCAGATAAAGAAACGGAAGGCAAAATTATAATAATAAATAAGCGGAGAACAAAACGGGCGATTCGCCGAAGTGCGAGTATTATGGCTGTAAATTATGTTCTTAAATCCTATAGTACCGATGAGGACGGCGAGTAACGCTAGCAGCGGAGAGAGAGAAAGCAAGAAAAAGGAAAACTCACACGAGAAAAAAATAACGCAATTCGGATTCACAGACCCACAAACACCCAAACAAACACACATACACACAGAGACAGAGGAGAGAGGTATGCTGCCCTCCTGCTTGCGCCGTCCAACGACACGACACGCCGATACGATATATGTATATATATATAGATATTATTTACGTATGAATGTAAGGATCAACAGAGAGAGAGAGGGAGGGAGAGAGAGAGATCAGGCAGTTGCTGATGAGGAAGAACGCATCAACATGAATGGGCAAGAAGACAGAGGATGCAACGAAGAAGGAGTGTTGAGTGAAGGACGAGTGCGAGGAAGAATCTGTTTCCTGCGCCTCTTCCAGCTGTTCTGTATAGCGGAGAGAAGAGGCGCAGCAACGCAAAAACATGTTTTTCTCTTGTAAATCAAAAGGAGAACAAAGGGTGAGGTGAATACGGCGTATGCGCGCGTGCACGTGCTTTGAGCAACACGAAAGCCCCCCCTCCCCCCTCAAAGAATCAAACATACAGACAGCAATTTACCCCCTGCAAGGTGATGGCAAAGAACGCGGTATTTAGCCCGCTAGTCACTTTTTCTGCTACTCCTCTTCTTCTCTTTCACAAGCGATTCGGTCAATTCGAAATAGATATTTTTAAAGTACTTACTTCATTATCTTAACGACTTTAGCAAGAAATAGAGGTCAAAGAAACGGTGTTTTAAAAGTTAGTTTCTTTGGTTTTACACGGACAGGTGGAACACACGACGGCATCAACGCGCGTGTGTGCGAACGTAAACGACAGCAACCACAGCTACCCACACAAAACCCCCTTGCCTGACGTCGAATACAGGCGCAGATCGTTGACAAGCACGTGCATGTATCCACCGGTAAGACCTTCCCCATTTAAAGGAGCAAACGGCATCAACAACGACGACAGCGAACCACCAACACAAGAGACCCGAAGCGAACAAGGTCCGAATACATCACGACGGGGATACCTCCAAAACTTAATAATAGTAGTAGTAATCATCGAAGGCAACGAGAGCGAAGAGAGAAAAAGAGAAAAAAAAAGCCGTCTATCAACAGCCTTAATTTTTTTTCCATATAGTGTCCTACTTAGACGCGTCTTTCTTCTTTCCCGTCTTCTTCTGTGCGGCTTTGCTGCCGCTGCTCACCACCCGCGTGCCGCTTGCCCCGCCGTGGCTGCCGACTCCCTTCATCTTTGACGCACCGCCCGCAGACACGGTGACACCGTTCTTCTTGCGCAGTGCCTGCATGCTGGTAATCTTATTTACCTTGTTGTCTCCACTGCTGTGTTGCTGCTGCGGCTCGTCTTCCATGTCCTCCTCCGCCGCTGCCGCTGCAAGCATGGCTACCGAAGGACTACTCGCTGCAGCTCCACTGCCTTTCTTCGCCTTCTTGCCAGGGGTAGAAGCCGACTTCTTAGTTGACGCCTTGCCTACTCGACGCGGGGCAGCATCTTCCATGCCGAACGTGAACTCCTCCGGCTCGTCGTGATTGCTGCTGCTGCCGTCGTCGTCCCCCGCGTGCTCGTCAGCGCTGACGGCCTCTTCGTTGCCACGCGCAGCCGCCTCCGCCTCCTTCTCCATCTGCCGCCGCGCCATGCGCTCCATATCGGCCTTCGTCAGCGCGTGCCCGCCGATCGGCGCGTCTGCATCGATCGTCTCAAATCTCTGCGTCATTGGGTGCGGTGCGGTGGTGTCGGTCTTGCCGTAGAAGTTCGTCTTGGGTGGGACGAGCTGCAGCGGCTTCGTGTAGTCGTAGTGCACGTGGTTCAGCTCGGCGCGGTAGTTGTTGTTGAGGTCCTTGCGCGTGTTCGGCACCCGCGGGTCCAGCTCGGGGTTGAGGAAGTGGAAGCGCTTCTCGGGCTCCTGCGGGGGCACGGCGCTGATGCCGCCCTTGATCGTCAGCTCGAGCTTCTTGTGCAGCTGCGTGATGCGCTTCACTGTGTTCGTCGACTCCTCCTTCGCTTTCTGCCGGCGATGGAGCTTCTTCCACTTGGAACGGCTTGACTTCGCCATTTTCTTCTGGGGGTGTCGTATCCCTATTTCACACTTCTTTTACGTAGTGTGTGTATTAATGTTCTTCTGAGGTTTCTCTAGCCTCCAAAAACAACAGCGGAATAACGCAAAAGCAAAGCTGCCGGTGCTGCGGTGAATAATAATAATAAATATAATAATTGTTGTTGTGGATGGCGCCAGAGGTGTGACGTGCGGTATCGAATGCGTAAGAAGGAGGGAAGACGAATTTGCCGGGTAGGTCAGTGTTGGAGAGGAGGAAGGAGGGGGAGGCAACGGAGGCGATCGAAAAGCAAGAGGAAAGACGAGAGGACGGAGAAGAGAAGGGGATGCGCCACCGATGCCACACACCACCGCCCAGCGCGGGCAATGGACGAAAACTTCATTGTGTGTTGTTCCCGCCGCATAAAGACAGTCAGCGACAACGACAGTAATCCGACACGTTGCCCGCAGAAGCACAGCGCAGCCGCCACAAATTGAGCGCTTCATCGCTGCTGCACACACCGATTTCCCATCACCAGGCGACGCTCTGCTCGGGCAGGCTAAAGCCGCTCCCCGCCTTCTTCATCGCCGTGATTATCACTGTCATTATCTTTATTGCTTTTCCCTTTGATGTTTCGGTTGGCGCAACTAAATGAAGGAGTTGTGTCGACCCCATTGCGGGTCTGTTAGGGTCAGAGCAGGGTAGCAGTTCATGGACATCTTTCCCGTGCCACAACACTCACTCAGCGTAAAACAACTAGTAATATTAAAAAAAAAAACAACAAGACCAGGACCTACACCGAACCAACACCGATGCAAATGCACTAAGAATAGGAATACGAAGAACAAAGCTTGTGGCTTTCATGGACAAAGAGGTGCCCATGAGCACAGTCGCACACACACGGAAAACAACATATACAACGACACAGAAGAGAAGAAGAAAACGACGGTGAGCTGTTGAGGGGGAGGGGGGGGGGGGGGCGGGGAACTACGTGCGTGTCCGCGGCTCTGCCGTCGGCGCTGGCGAGAGCGAGTCCACCGCTGGACTGCCGCCCTGATTGTGCTGCTCACGCTGCCCGCTCACCGGGGCGCCACCACGCCCTCCAACGTCGCGGCTCTGTCCTTGGCCATCGTGCCCGTCTGGGGCGGCTGCTGCGTGGGACGCGGGGTCCACGGAGCCTGGCGATGACGATGGCAATGACGACGGCTGGTGGCGCGTCTTCGAAGGCTGACGTGGATGGTGGGCGTGTTGCTGTTGCTGTTGCTGTTGCTGAGGCGCGAAGGCTGCTGCTGCGCCACGAGTTTCATGCGCGCTGACCTGCCGACGCGGCCCAGTGCGTGAGTGACCGCCGCGCGCACCTTGTTGCTGCTGCTGCTGCTGCGGATACTGTTGCGTTGTACTCTCCCTCGCTCCTCCACGACCTGCGTAGTTCATCGATGGGTTGGCGGGCCGTGGGTACGGCCCCGTCATCGGTACGGTCGGCTGTCCCCCTCCTCCCCCGTCACCACCACCTCCAGCGACTGCGGGATTCCAGACGGCTTCGTTATACACGTTCGGGTACGCGGCGTAGGCAGCGTAGTACTGCTGCTGTTGCGGTTTCTGTTGTTGCGGTGGCGGAGGGGCGGTATTTGTCGGTCCAGCAGGCATGATTGCCGGGGAAGCCGGCGACAGCGCGGCCGCGGCGGCGTTGCTCGCGGGACTCCCCTCAGCGCCCTGCTCATGAGACAGCCTACTCCGCGCAGCTTCTGTCTTTTGCTGCTGCTGCTGCTGCTGCTGAAGCTGCTGCTGCTGCTGTTCTTGCATCCACAGGTACTGCTGAACGTCGTAATGCAGGAGTGGAAAAGGGTAGTTAGTCGAGTTCGACGTCGCTGCTACCGCTTGCTGTGGTTGCTGCCGATAGGCTAGCTGCTGGGAGGGGTAGAGCATCGCCTGGGGTGAGGCATAAAAGTTCGGTGCGGCAGCCATGCTATACGGCTGTTGCGGTTGCTGCTGCGCCTGAGGCGGTTGCTGTGGAATGTAGGCGTTGTTCATGTTCGCATAGGCTTGATAGTAGAACGCAGTTGCTTGGGCCGTCTGCTGATTCTGTTGTGGTGGCGGCTGTTGCTGCATGTCGTAATACACCATTTCCTCTCCGTACGGTCTACCGTACGCCTGCTGTGAAGTCTGCTGAGGGTAGCCACCGGCGAACATCGGCATCGGCACGCTTCCTTGTGTGCCGCCGCCACCGTTGTTGATGCTGCCGTGGTCGCTGACATTATCATGCGGCATCGCCGCCATCACGGCAGCGTCCGCGTCCGCGTCTTCGTCAAACACAATGGCATCGTCGATATCCACGTTCTCCGCTGCCTGCTGTGCCGCGTCTTCACTGGAAACTCCATCCAGCGGGCTTTTATCATTGCTCGTGTGCTCATCCTCGCGGGTGCTACCCGCCGATGTCGTTGTCCCGCCGTCACTCATCACGTGGAACGTCATTGCAACTTCACCCCCCTCCCCCTCCCCCTCCCGCGTGACGACGTTCGGGTTGTGGGATGTTGTTGTCGGCGCGGTGGCCGGCGGCGCGCCGTAGGCCACAAAGCCCTCCAGTGTTTCGCGTGAGTCAACGTACGGCAGCTGCTGCAGGGACGGAAACGACGCCTGGCGGTGGCAGCGCGCGCTGGCGTCGCCGTCGGTGCGCACCGACTCCGCCGTGGGATGGCTGCTGTCGGAGCGCTCAACAAGACCTGAGCTGACGTTGTGGTGGTAGTGGTAATGATGGCTATGTGGACTGCTAGTGTCGTAGAGGAACGTAGTCGGCGCGTCCGCCCCGCCGCAAGAAGATGCGTTGTTGTCGTTGCGCATCCCTGTCGCTGTTGTTGCTGCCGCCCCTGCGGCAACAGGGGCACCGGTGGGAGAGAAGTGGTACTGCTGCTGCTGTTGCTGAAACTGAAGATCGGTCGTCCTTTGCTGCCCATAGGATGACATCGCCGCATATTTTTGCTGCTGCTGTTGCTGCTGCATGAGGATAGCTTCGGGGTTTGAATCCTGGCGGCGGCTGTTGCTGTGGTTTTGAGTGTCCGCCACGAAGTCGTCCCCTGCAGGTCTGTTGCTCATCATCACCGTACTTGCATGCTGCATCTCTTGCTGTTGTTCCTGCTGCTGTGCCGCGTTGGGCATCCCGCCTCCGTTCACACCCACGCCCGACTGCGGTTGTTGCGAAGGATAAGACTGCTGCTGCTGCGGTGGCTGCTGTGCAGGGTAGTGCATCGGTGCTTGAACGCCGCCCATGCCCCCTGCATCCTCGCGACGGCGCTGCTGGGCAGCTGCCTGTGCGACGGCGTAGGCCTCCTCCATCAGTGTCTGGTGCACGGCCTGACAGTCGGCGTCGGCGGTCTGCGGGGAAAGGCACTGCAGGACGTACTGAAGGCTGCAGCCTCCGTAGTACATGGGCGACTGCCGGGCGGCGCCCCACTCGGTGAACCACCAGCACAGCCACTGAAAGTCCCGCATGTGTGTCATGCGCGCTGTCAGGTCGTACTCCGGATCAAAGGGGGAGGTGAGGTGGAAGTGCTGACCTCTGCGAGAGCACAGGCACGGCTTCTCCACCACCTCCGAGCTGCCGTCGATGGAGAAGCGAATGCCACCCGCTTCGTAGTCGAAGGCGCAGCCGTAGTAGTGGCAGAAGTCGAGGAAGGCGTCGGAGACTTTGACCTGCCGTTGAAGGAAGTCTTCCGCGAACTTTTCGTAGGCCTCGACGGAGGATGACTGGGGCGGCGGTGATGATGGAGGAAGGGGCTCCCCTTCTTCTGCTGCTCCTTCATTCGCATCGTGCTTGGAGACAGTCATCGCATCCTCCGCATTGTCGTCTTGTTTGCTGTCCGCATTCGGTTGGATTGCTGCCGTTGTGGCTCGACCGTCGCTGGCCGCATCCGCCGTTTCTTCTTCTTCTCTTGTCGTCTCCATGCTGACGGCGTGCGTGTCGCCCGCCCCTTCACCATCAACAGCGGCGCGGCTTTCCTTCCCCGCATCCGCCGCCGTACCCTCCGCCCTTTCGTCCCTCACACCCACCTCGGCCAACTCCGCCAGGCGGCTCCCCTCCTTCTGCTGTGGTGTGCTGGCGATGTGTGGAGCCGCCACCGCGCCGTCTGCCTCCTCCGTGTCCCGTCCTGCAGCTTCCTTCTCTTCCGTTGCGGCAACGGTGGCATCCGCAGCGCCGGGACTCAGCTCGTGCGGCTGCGGCTCTACCATCTTTAACAAGTAATGATGCAGCCGCGGTGCGTGTCGTCCACGGCTGTCCTGACCGCTGTCGGTGTGACTGTTCACGTCCCCATCTGGCACTCCTGCTGCCGCTACGCCCGGCGGCAGAGGGGCGCTGCTGTCACCCAGCACAGCACCCGAACTGTCCTCCACACCGGTCACGGATGCTGGAAGGTTTCGCTGCGAATGTGGTGGCTGGGGCGGTGGCTGTTCCTCTCTACTGTCCTCCTTGGAAAAGGCATTCGATGGACCCGGCACCACCCCGGTCAACGCCGCGCTGGGCTTGCCGATGAAACCGAGAATCATCTCTCGGATGAGCTGCAGGTGGGCCTTGTCTGCGCTGCCGTAGGCTGCCCGAATTGTCGCACACGCACCGACGCTGCTACTCCGACTACCCCGCTCGTTGACGTGTGTGACGGCGGACGGCGAAGAGGGAGAAGAAATAGCGGTGGACGTCGCCGTTTCCTTGTCATGATCGTGCTCTGCGTTGTCTGGTGGTGCATTCATATCTGTCACCGCGGCTGTCGCGTCTGCAGTGCTGTTCGCTGCCGCTGCTTCTGCCGTCTTCGCCTCTAACATCTGTGCGTGCCGCTGCTCCACACGTGCCAGGTATTCACCCAGGAAGCTTTCCAGCAGGCCGAGATCAAGCGGAGGTCCCGTTGTCGCTGTCGCTGTCGTCGATGCTGCTGCTGTTATGGTGGGTGATGCCGTTGCGGCTGGTTGGGAATAGGCCCCCGTGGGGGATGGAGCAGCACCACGACCGCTGGGCTGCTGCTCCTCTACCGCGGAGAGACGCGGCAGGGGGGTGGCGCTGCGCACCGTGTTGTCCTCCACACGAGCGGCGTGCGCGTGTGGAGAGGTTGCTTGCACCATGTCGTTGTAGGTCGTCGCTGATGGTCCCGCTGCTGCTGCTGCGGCGGCGGATAGGGCGGCGGCCTCGCGCTCTTGCAAAATCAAAAGGACCCGCTTGCGGCATTCGTTGTAGAAGTGCAGAACCATCAAATAGATCGTGAAGGACGTCACCCCGCCCGGCTCGCTCTCGCCGATGCCGAGGCTTCGGACGCAGAACTTCAATAACAGGATGAGCGGCCGCGCCTGCGGGAAGACGTCGAGCAGCGACCGCGTGAGCTGCATGGAGCGCCAGTGCTCCCCACCCGCGAAAGTGATGTCGACCTTCGTCCCGGTAGCCTTGTCGGTGAGCTTGATGACCGGCACGCGGGTCGCCGTGATCGCCTGCACGTAGAAGAACTGTCCGTCGTGCACCGGGACAAAGGTGAGGTGACTGCCGGGCCGGCCGCCCACGGGCGGGTCCAGCACCGTAGTCGACGGCGCGCCTTTCTTGATGATGGAGGGCCTTTGCGCAGCCGCTGCTGTTGCTGATGTTGTTGTGGTGGGCGCAGCAGTCGTCGCTGCAGCGGTGGCATCGGCGGTGCTAGTGATGACAGTGACTGCTGCTGCTGTCGACTCCGCTACCTTTTCCTTTGCGGTGGCGACCTCGCCTTCCTCCGAACGCGTCCTCGTCGCTTGTGTCTCTGTTGCTGCTTGTGGGGTGCCGGCGTCAACTCCGCGGTGCTGCTGCTTTTCGTGCCTCCCTGCTTCTTCTTCGCCTTGCACGTGCGCGCTCGCCGTCTTGCGAGCGCTTCCCCCGCCGCTCGTGCCGCCCGCAGGGGCACTTGCATCCCTAGCAGACGAAGCGGAAAACGAAGGCGAAGACGTCGCGGAAGAGGTGTCGGAGGAGTGAGCCGACGTGGACGATGCCGTCGACGAGGAGGAGGAAAGGCGGGCATCGCTGGCGGTGGCGGTTCCCGTTGCCGTCGTCGTCACGGCGGCCGCAGCCGCACTCGCCCTGTCTCGAGTTGCAGAGGCCGGCGCGGAGAACGGCGGCCGCGACAACGACCCGGTCAACTGGGACGGCGACGACGGCATCTTTGGTGATGTCAATCCGCCACCCCCACCACCAACTCCGCCACCGCTGCTGCTGCTGCCTCCCATCAGGGGGGCAAATAACGTGGAGACGTCCAACGTGGTGCTGAAGCTGTAGTCCTTTTCGATCTGGTCGCGAAAGACCTCCTCTGCCTGCTCGACGTCGTCGACGGTGCCGTAAACCTCCGTCTCCTCCGCGGCGATGTTGTCGAAGTCGCCGTAGCCCCGCCTCGCCGGCCCAGCAGCCGCTGCGGTGGCGGAGGTGGTGGTAGTGCAGTGCGCCCTTGCCGCTCCTCTTGCTACTCCTTCCTTGACCTGTTTCGCTGCCTTGGTGCCGGCTCCGTAGTGTCCCACCACCACAGCGTCGTCATCGTCGTCGCCCGCCGCGAGCAGCGCGGTGGTGGCCGTGAGGAAGGCCTTGCGACCGTCGAGGGCGTAGCCGAAGGGCCGCTGCGACGGCGTGTCAACCGACTCCGCCGTTCCCGCACTCGCAGCAGTGGAGGGGGATGTCGTCGGTGGTACGGCAATACCGGAGACAGCCACAGAACTGTTCTCTGCCACGGTGCTTGGCGAAGCGCTGGTGGAAAGCCTGCTGACTTCTCCGTTGTCTGCCGTCGCATTGTTGTCCTCTTCCTTTGACGCATCAGTACTGCTGTGTGCTGTCGTACTGTTGCTGCTGTTCGAGGGCTTCTCCTGCTTATCGGCTTGCTCTGTGAGCGAGGTAGAGGAAGGGTTCTCTTGTGTGCCTGCACTCGTCGATGCAGGTGCCTGTGTGTCACCCGCACCCCCATTTCCCTGCTGCTGCTCCGCCAGCTTCTGTCGGTGCTTTTCCTGCTCGACGCTTTCCTGAAACTCCAACGCGTCCTTCAAACTTGCGTCGTCGAGCTCAATTAGCGCCTGCGATAACATCTGCAGCGCTTCCAACGGGGCGATGGGCTGGTAGCCAACAACCAGCACGTCCACGTCGCTCGAGGGCAGGGCCAGCCCCGTCGTGATCGAGCCGTGCACGCGTAGCTCCGCATTTTTGGTGAGGCTGTGACGAAGCACCGCCTCAATCGTCCAACACAGCTGCTCCCGCGCCGCCTCGTCCTCGGGTTGCAGCGTCAAGCAGGTAGACACAAAGGTCGGCAGCACCGTGATGAAATCGTAGTACGGCATCGGACACCGCAGCGCACTACTATTTCTGTTGTTGCTGTGCAGCACGGCGGATCGACGGTGACTCATCCCACTCGGAGTGTTCCTGTTCATCCCACCGCTCGCTATCTGATCCGTGTAGAGAGCCGGGTTCATGTAGTTGTTACTGTGCTGCTGCTGCTGCTGCTGATGGCGATGCTGATGGTGATTTGCACTGTAGCGACCACCCTGTGCCGCGCCAGCTCCACTACCACCACCACCAGCGCTGGCGTTCCTGAAGTTGCTGTTGTACGTGTTCATCCCTGGGCCGCCCATCATTGCAGGGCTGCCATTGGCGTTGTACATCTGCTGAGCCGCCGCATTGGTACTGCTCGTTTGGTGGTGACTCGCGCTGCCAGGGTTCGTGTTGGGCCCCCGGCTGTTGGTGCGATTCGGGCTGCTGCTGCTGTTGCTGCCTCCACCCGTATTCGTCTTCTGTCCTTTTGCGCTGCCGCTGACATTCGTTTTCGTGTTAGCTGAGCCGCTCCAGCCAACGTTGGCGCCGTGCAGCGTCGACGTCGGGAACGGAGACGACGACCACTCCTCTGCGTATTGCAGTTCCGGTGCCTGATCTTGCGGCGACTGCTGCTGCTGCTGCTGCTGCTGAAATGCATGTCCGCCATACTCGTTACCACTCTGCGCCGCGTTGGCGTCCTCCGCGGTGATCTCCCCGCCTCTGCCACGCAGGTGTGGGTTCGTGCGTGTGGTGGCGGGACCGCTGCTGTTTCCGCTGTACGACGATGACGTCCGGTCATGTGGTGCGCTGCCCGCTGGAGGGGCAAACGTGACCGGCGAGTGGTGTTGATGGTGGTGATGTCGTGATACACCGCTGCCGCCCTGAACAGGCGTTGGGCTCTCCACGAAAGCAGAGAGGCCCCCCGCAGCAACCGCCGCATTACTACTCCCACCGCTGCCGGCGTGGGGGCCGTGCATCGGAGAATGCACCAAGGTACCAGCCGCACCGACGCGAATCGTGGGGAGCTGTCCGCGCTGCAGTTGCAACATCGAGCTCGACGATGACGACGACGACAGCGCGGGGACGCGCGCTGCTGTTGCGGTTGATGTCGTGGCGTTATTGGAGGCGGTGTGCGGTAATTGCTGTTGCTGCTGCTGCTGCTGCGGTGTTGGTGACCCAGTGGAGGCGACGTTACTTGTCACCTTCGCGGCTGCGTTCGATGACGCGTGAAGGACCTCGGCACCTCGACCGCGGTGCAGCCCTCCGCCACGCGTCGGACCCGCCGCAACTACTGCTGTCGCTGCTGTGGTGGAGGTCGGCGATGGCTCTTGTGACGCTGTCGTGGCGGCAGACGTGGTGTATGGGTCGAACATTGTCCCGGCGGCACCGCTGCCTCGGTAAGCGCTACCACCGCCGTGACTGCTCGTGCTTTCTACGGCCGGCAACGGCAACGGCTGCTGCTGCTGATGTGGTCTCAGTGAAGTGAGAATACCCGCTGAGTTGTAATAGTTCAACTGCGGCTGCAGAGCAGCAGGCGAGGCGTAGGCGTTGTACATCGGATAATGATGCTGCTGCATGGGATGCGCGTTCGGGCCCACCAGCTCCTGTACCGGAGACTCGCCGGCGCTGCTCGTCGCGATTGAACTTGCTGCTGCTGCCGCAAGAGGGTTCATGTGATGCCCTCCGTAGTTCATCATCGCTTCCCCAGCGAGACTGCTGTTATTATTAATCTTGTTGGTGCTGCTGCTGCTGCTGCTGCTGCTGACTCCGGTATTCGCAGAACGCAGCGTTACGTAGCCCGCCGCCGCTGCTGCTGCTGCCGATGCCGCCATCTCTGCCATCGTTTCACTGCTCACCATTGCAGCGGCAACGGCGAGGGACGGATGCCAGCCAGGACGACGACTTAACCCACACGTGTTCGCCGCCGCAACAGCCGCAGCCACCGTACCGGCTGTTGCTCTGGCGGATACAGGGACCTGTGGTTGCTTGCCAGCCTCTTCCCCAGCGTCCGCTGCACCCCCGACAGCGGCTTCGATACTGGGTGTGACAGCGGGCACCGGCATCTCGCTCATCTGCGCTTCCACCACCGCTGCTCCTGCTGCGTTGGCGGCTGCCTTCATCGCTCGCAGCTTCCGTTTGCGCTTAGCCGATCGCGACTGACTCGGTCCGCAAAACTCCTCCGCGGTGAGAGTCTCCAACAGTGCAGACAATGTATCAACATTAGTAGGAGTACAAGAAGTATTAGGGGTAATCGCTGTAGTGGCGGTATCTGCCGTCGCACGTGCGGTGTCTGGCTCCGAAGTCGAAGCCTGCGCAGTCGAGGGCGACGAGGCTGGCGGCATGCTGTGCTTTTCGGGCGTGTGCCGCGCTGCCGCAGACGCAGCGACACCGCCTGCACGTCGTGCCACCGCCACGTAAGACGACCCACCACCACCACCACCGCCACTGGCCTCTGCGAGTGAAAGTGAATGGTGTGAGTGGGCCGAAGCATCACGATGGCGTTGCTGCTGCTGCTCGTGCCCATGCGGCGGGGCGCTACTGCTGCTACTACCACCATGCGAGTTCACGGCACCAGATTTGCTTGCGGCATTTACCTCATTTACACTCGGCGGCAACAGAGCGGCAGTGCCGGCGGTGCCCTCTCGCAGACGGGCGGCCATGGTAACGGTTGGCGTGGTTAGCGTGGAGCTGGGCGAAACTCCTTTCAATGTGGACGCTGCCGTCGCTGTCTCTGTCGCTGGCGCTGCAGATGCAGGTGGCGATTTCGCGGAGGAGGTCGATGGATTTCTTGCCGTTGAAGTAGCAGCAGCAGCACCAGGCGTGCTACGGGAGTTGAAAGCGCCACTGCTTTCTGGTGAAAAAGCTGGTGAGCGGACGATCGTGGTCGCCGCCGCCGGAGTCGCAGTGGGAGATGCGTGCTGCTCCGTCGGCGACGAAGACGCTATCGGTGCTTGGGAATGCGACTGCGTTGTGTGCCGAGACGCATCATCGCGCGCGTGTGGGGGGCGGTACAGCTTCGAGACCGGCGTCGTTGTCGTTGTTGCTGTTGTGGCGGCTGCGGTGGGGGTCGGTGGTGCCGATCCTACCAAATTATCTCTGCCGCCGACGTGCCCGAGCGAGGGGCCACCTGCATTCTTCTGCGGATTTGCGTGCCCGTTCATTAGAGGGGAAGGCGTTGCTGCTGCTGATGGTGCTGCAGGTGCGGACTCTGCCGAGGGCGGCGAAGACGATGACGACCCAGGCAGCGCCGGCTGAATGCGGTCTAGCAACGACGTGCCCGCTGCCAGCGCCGGCGCCGTCTTCGAGCCACCGCTTGGAAGAAGCACCGGCGTAATACTCCCAGCCGGTCCACCGCCCGCCGCTGTTGCTGTTGGGCCTCCTCCACCGTCTCTGTGTGAGGCAGACGCCGCCGATGCCGTGGTGGCACCGCTGGGCTTCACAAAGGCCCTGCTCAGCGCCGCAAATCGGTTCATGCCGGTGAGAACGGCCTCCACGTGGGCCTCGGCAGAGATGACAGCCGGAGAGGCAGACGTGTGGGATGTGGGTGAGGCGGCGGAGGGCCGCGACGGCGACGACGACGACAACGTCGTGGATGACGTGTTGCTCTCCATGATTATAAGAAAAAAAAAGTAAGTATATCGGATGAATGTAGTGTGCTTGTCGTCGAAGAAAATAATATTAATACTAATAACCCCCCCCCTTACAATAACAGAGGGTTTCTTGTTTCCTTTCTTATTTCTCTCAAGACGATGTGCAGCGAGTATTCCGCCACACGCAAAACACCGGCCAGCTCTTGACCGACGGTTGCTTGAAGGAGCAAAAGAAACCAATCAGAAAAACAAAACAAAGAAAACCAAGCGCGCTCTTCTTCCTCTCCTTCCGCTGTTTCAACGACTGCCGTGTGCACCGCCGTTGGTCGTCGAGGGGAGCTTTCTATCAGAGTGATTCTCTTCTCTCCTTGTTCTTGTATATTATATTATTTTTCTGTCTTTGACGGGGTAATATGAAATCTTTTTCCTTTTCCCTTGTTATGTGCGTGCGTGCCGCGTGTCAAAAAGGCGGCGCTTCAGTTGAAATAAAACAAAAATCCAGAGAAAGAACAACGACAACAACGAAAGAAACGGTGGCAGCGGCGACGGGACACCACACTGAAAACTCCCCAAACTATCAAACAATCAAACAAACAACGGCAAAGTGAAGAAGAAGACGGAGAAGAAGACCAAAAAGAAGCGGTTCCCACACAAATGCGAAGGGGATTCACGCAAGCAGACAAGGGTTCACAGCAAGGCAGCGACGGCACAGAGGGGGGAAAAGGAAAAGGAAAAGAGAAGAGAGTAGATAATTTGGTCTCTATAGGTAGCGAGGGAGGTGGCGTGAACACGGCCACTCAAAACAACACACGTAAAAAAGCCAACAAAACAAAGAGAGATGTGTTCAGAACACAGTCATAAAAGGAAGAAAAACAATCCCGTAGTAACAACGAAGAGAGAGAGAGAGATGAGCGCTTCCGGTTTAGGATCCTTTCAGCGATGGAAGAGAAAAAATGAAACGTTCTCCTTTTCGATTAATTAAACTTTAAATATATATTTTCTCGCAGTGTGTGCGTGTGTGTGTGTGTTGATCGCTGTGCTTCGTGTTGACGTGCTGGCGTGCGTCGCTTGGCAGAATTGGTTTCGTATTTCCTCTTCCCTTTAGCTACAATTCAAAAACAAAAGAGAAGAAAATAGGGATAACAAGAAACAACAGCAGGAAAAAAAATGCTACAATATATATATATATATATATATATATATATCAAAGAGAGGAAGCTCGAGGTGTGCAATCTGAAGCGAGCGGGATGAGTGCGTGCGTGTGTGCGTGCGTGCGTGCGAGTCACCTAAATTCGAATCCTTGAGTACCCTCCCCTTTTCTTTTCATGTGAGACACGTGGCGAAACAACCTACTGTCGGCACCACCAGGCCTCGTGTAGGAAGGGAAAAAACAATCAAACAAACAAATTGTGAGGGGTGAGGGAAGGATAATACTTCGCTGCTGGGCTGTGTGTGGTCCGATTCATCAGCACAGCAATTATGATCACCATCACCATAATGGTAAGAGTTAGAGAATGGAAATAAAAAAGAGAGAAGGAACATAAAAGGTAGTTTTTCGTGTAGCGAATCAGCAACGGAGCAACCGTGTTGCTCTCACCCGACGGCGAACGCGTTGACATCAACGCCTCGTTCGTTGAAGCTGCTGTTGTCGTCAACATCGACTTCACGTTTCTCCCTACGTGCTGCTTACGCGTTCTCGCGTTAGAATGACGAGGAGCGGCACCACTGTTAAAACACTATTTCCGTACACTTAAGAAAAAATATATATCATGTATGTGTCCTCGCTAATTGAGACCTGGCGGTGACACGGCTGCTTTCACCTGCCTTCTTTACACTTCATCCTTTCATCGAATTCCCTACCCATCCAGATACGCAGACACATTACACACGTGCACGTCCATGCACTGCCGTCCCACTCCTCTGTGAGTTTGCTGACCAGCGAGTAATGCAAAGGGGCGAATAAAAAGAGAAAAGAAAAGAAAAAGAATAGCATAGAAATCATAAAGAGAGTGTTGGGGGAGGGGAGGAGGAGGAAGAGGAGGAGGAGTAGGAGGAGGAGGAGGAGGAGGAGGAGGAGGAGGAGAGGGCGTCAACACTCAAAACGGGTACAGAAGAAGAAAAAAGGTCACATAAAACGTTTGAGGAGCGCTGAAGGCGAGCACGGACACCGATAGAAATAGAAATATACTTATATATAAAACCACCACAGTGACAAGAAGGCAGGAAGATGCCGATACGGACTCCCTCCCTCCCCTCCCCTGCAAAGAAAGAAAAGATTGACAATTGATTTTGCCCACCCACCCACACTTACAGACAGACAGACCCACTGGTATTCCTTAAAGCAACCGCTCCTGACTTTTGCGCCCGGTCTCCACACGGAGTCTTGCCGCGCCGAGAAATGTCAAAAGCCGCCGTGGCTGCACGTAGACGCACAACTCCCGCACAAGGTGGTACACCACACACGCAAAACCCAGCGGAAGGGCAACGCTGACGTACAGGTACGCCATCTGAAGGTAGCGCTCGTTCAGCAGGGTGAGCAGGAGCGCGACTTGGTTCGGCGTGGTCCACGCCACCGCCGCCGCGGCGTCGTCCCTGTTGGATGGACGAATGCCGCTGACACACACCGGCGGCATGAGCCACACAAGCGACCGAAGTACGCGCTGCCCCGCCGTGCAGGTGTACGCACTGGACGACAGGAGTGACGTTGGCACGACGGGGGACTCGCGTTGCTCGGTCGCTGCTGCTGCTGCCGCTGTTGCAGAGTCCACCGCGAACATCGCCGCCGCTGCACGACGGACAATGACACGCCACTGCCATGCGAAGTATAGCAGCGCCGCGAGGACGTTGACGAAGGAGAGGAGCAGCACCACGTAGGCGATGGACAGTCACGGGCCCTGGCGGGAGAGCCCCGCTGCCGCCGCATGCGAAGATGAAGCGGCAAAGGAGCAGGGATAGTCTTCCAAGGCCGTCAAACAATCTCCCTCCTCTTCCTCCTCCCGATTGAGGCGCGGTGCAGTGCAGCCCTCGCACAAGACGCCACCGCGGAAGCGGCGGTGACCGCAGAGGCGACGCAGCCGCATGAAAAGGTCTGGGAGATGCAGCTTATCTCGCCAGTGCGCAAGAGAATCGGAAAAGGCGGAGTCGGTGAAGGCAGCTGGGCGAGCAGACGGTGCAAGTCGGTGCGCGGCCGGTGCTGCGACGACCGGTGTCGCAGGCGCACTGCGGAAGACGTGACGGCTACTATCCCCATTCGTGCTGCCGGTGCTGCTGCCATGTTGAAGCAGGTCCGTGGAGGGCAGGCGTCGAAGGAAGCTGCTGCCCGAGGAACGCGCCGCTGGTGACGTGACGGTGGGAAATCCGTCCTGTCCGCCCGTCAGCGGCGAGATCGACGCGGAGAGGGATGGGGTTGCCTCCACGATAGCCATACCGTAGGATGACGACGACGTGGCCGCTGTTGCTACTGCTGCTGCTGCTGCGACGGTGGATATGGCGGAAGCGGCCGGCCGCGGCGGACTGCGGAGGGGACGCACGCGTGGCATCCATGAGTCTGCGTTGTCGTAAGCGCTGCTGCTACTGATATTGTTGTCGAACTCTTCTTCGTCTTCCGCGTCTTCGTTCGAGTGGTGCGGGCGAGTCAGCGGTGTCTCGTGAGGGCCGTGGCGCAGCCACACCGTGCCTAACGCCATCTCGCTCTCGTACCCGCTGGGGCTGTGGCGGAAGCTGTCGCTGTCAGCGCCCGCGCGAGCACCGACGCTGTTCTCGAATAGGAATGTTGAATCGCCCACATTCGCCGCCGCCGCCGCCGTGTGCTCACCTCCTCCTGCGGGCTCGTTCGAAGAGAGACGCAGCGACGTTGAAAGGTCGTGGCTTTTCCCTGCTGCAACTGCATCGGCTGCTGCGCGGAGACGCGTGTTGAGTGGGGGGCGTTGATGACAGCTTTTGTGGAACGCCGGCGACTCGTGTGCGCTTGGGGAAGGACGACGCAGCAGCGGCACGGGGGCCACCTCCGGCTGCGGGTGCGGGACGCAGCAGCCACACCACTGCACCCACCGCAGCGCCTGCAGACTCGATGCGGCGGCGGCAGCAGCAGCGCCTCTTTGCACGCGACGCTGACGGGTAAGCTCCGCCGAGTCCCCACGTAGTAGGGGTTGCAGCTGACGTGTTAGTTGAGAGCGGTACCAGTGTCCCCCCGCAAAGAGAAACAGAAAGGCCGCGGTGGCGATGACGCCAGACGGGATGAGCCAGATGTACAGCGCGTCGTTCCGCTCAAACTGAAAGCTAAACCACGCAAAGTAGAAGTCAACGCAAAGACGCCAGGTGAAGAAGATGAGACAGATCAAAAAGCCGAGATGGAGCGCCATCGGCGCCAACGACGGCTGCGTGGCAGACAAGGAGGAGATGCGGGACGTGTCGGTGTGTGCGTGCTGCTGCAGCGGCGGCGGCGGCGGCGAGCCAACGTGTGAAGATGCCGGAGCGCGACGCCTGCGATCGCGTGGCGCCGCGTCGGATGTGCCGGCGAGGTTTTCTTGTTTCGGGGCCCAATTCCAAATGTCCGACGGTCCGTCCTTGCTCTTCTTCTCTGCACCACCACCACCAGTGCCCCAGAGCGAGCCGAGGGTGCGCTTCATCGCCTGAACAGGGGTTTTATGCAGAAGGCGCTTGACGAGTGTGGTCAGCTTTGCTGCTTTCCGCGGTGGCGTCGGCGGGGCTGTGGGGCCCACGGAGGGCGACACGATCAGGCCCGCCGCCGCGGCTGTGTTCCAAACGTGCTGAGACGATAGCACGCCCTCATGTCGAGTGTCGCTGGCGGAGTACAGTACAGATGCGCTGTTGCCGTTCGCTACACCGGCCGGCGATGTCGGTGGCGAAGGTCGAGACACCGAAAAGGAAAAATGCTGCTGCTGTAGATGTTGAAGATAGTGGTGTGCTACGCCGCGCGGGCGAACCAAAGAGTTGCCGTTGCTGGATTGGGGAGAGAAGATGGGGTGGTCGAGGGATGCGACGGGGACGCATGCGGCACCGACTTCTCCGGTTGGTCCAGCCCCACCCCCGGCGGAGGAATGGCAGAGCAACGGCGGCAGCATCCAGCGATTGGCGTAGCGGTCCTCGAACTGCCGACCTCCACCACGCCCGGTGTTCGCGCGTGCCTGTCGCACAACAGCGTAAACAAACAGACTCATCAACGCGAGCTCGAGAAGAAACAGGCCAACTTCTGGATGGTGGCGGGTAATGGGGTAGAGATGAAGGTCGGGCTGGGCGGCGGCTTCCTCGGCCGTCGACGGCACCGGCAGAACACACGGGAGGGTGTACCACACGCACAGATGTGGCAGCGTCAGGACGACGACGAGGCGCACCACGGTCATGGCCCAGCTGTCGCGCCACTGCGTCCTACCACAGTGACCACCACCACCAACATTACCACTGCTGCTGCTGTTGCTGCTGATGTCACTACTGCTATCCGCGCTACTTCTCCGTTGTAATTCCTTGCCTGCATGTGCGGTAGGTCGCGCTGCGGACAGGACGGCCGCGTACGTGATATGATGAGACGACCCCCGCGGAGCGCCGCTGCTTCTGTGAGAAGGAGCGCTCTTCATCCCTGATCCGACGTCTGCGTAAACGGCCGTGCTCGACGTGCTTGTGTCGTCTTCGCATAGAGTATGGATATGGCTGCCATCCGCATCGTCGTCTGCCTCCCAAAAGGAGAAAGCGTTGCCACCGCTGCTGCTCCTGGTGCTCCTGTTCCTGCGCATGCTAGCTGCAGCCTTCGCGGAATCAGTGGAGCTCACTGCGGCAGGACACACGGGGTATTAAACGACACAGATGCGCACCGGCGAGTGATGGAGACGGCTGAAGACGACGCTGAAGGCAGCGGCGTGTCGCAACTCCTTCGAACGACGAGACGGAGGAGGGGGAGGGAGAGACAATGATAATAAAAATAGTAATGAGTACTACTAATAATAGAAAAAGAGATACCTCCTTCGGCGGTTTCTGTTTTCCCTGTTTTTGACTGTGGATGAAAAAAAAACTAACGGAACAGTCGCACGCAAGGCATGTCTCTCTCTCTCTCTCTGTCTGTCTGTGCGTGTGTGTGTGTGTCCCCGCTATACAAGGAGGGGACGGACACCCGAATACGTACGACTTCAAAAAACAAATAAAAAAACCCTGGAGACACAACCAAAAACACATACACACAAGGAAGACAAAATGCTCAAGATCAACCGATTCTTTTTTCCAATAGGAAATCAACACGCAAGAACAAAGAGAATTGGAGATGAGGGATGACGGACGGCAGGTAGGAATCGGAGAGACGAAGTGCGAGCAGAGCCAACAGCAACAGCAACAACAGCAACAACAGTAATAATAATATAAAATGACGATGTGAAAGAGTTTGAGTGCGAATACTCCCGAGAAAGCAACAAGGAAAAACAACCTAGACACACACTCTCACATTGATATTCAAAAGTCCGTCGATAAATAGTATATTAATAATAATAATAGAAACTCCGATTCATATTATGAAGTGATTCACTTGTGGCTAGTGTTGTAACCACGATCACACACACACAGAGAGAGAGAGAGACAGATAGATAGATAGATAGAAAGGTCGATATGCTGTGCCCCCCTTTTGGAGAAAAAAAAAGGAGAAGGAGGGGAGGACAGGCAAAGCAACACAACAGCAAAGAGGAAAAAAGGTTATTGAAAAAAATAGCAATCGAAAGAAGAGATCAGTAAGCACATGCGGCGTATAAATATAAATATAAATAACGCAAAGTAATGAAGAGAATCACAACCGTTTCGTTAGAGACCGTATTATAATAATTAGAGTTTGTGTGTTTGTGCTTTCCTTTTGGTTCGGCTGTCACTCTTCAGCTTCTACAATGAAACCTAAGAACAAACACGAATGAATGAATAGCGGATGATGTACCACCGCCACGACCACCACGAAAAGAACCTGATGATCAACAGAGAGGAGTGCGCGAGAGTCGGCGAGACGGGGGATCTGCCCCGCGGCAATACCAACAACGCACAATGGTAAATGCAGATGGAAAGAAAGGAGAAAATAGAAAAGAAATCCTCGAAAAAAGAAGAAAGCGACGGGGGAAGGGATGAGAACAAATGAAGGTGCACAACCAGAAAAGAAGAGCCAAAAGCGGGTCGGATCACAGCGATAACAACAATAGAGCGCTGCTACCCGTAGACCCTTGAAAAACGCAGTAATAATAGTAATAGACGTAGTAATGGAAACTTGGAAGCGCGCACCTACGACAGTTATCACCGTCAACGCTTAACTTGAAAAGGGTGTGTAAGGAATAATAATAAGAAGAAGAATGATGGTTTGCTAGCAGCAACACGATTAAAGGAACACTCAAAACAACATGAAATAGAGATGATCCCGACCCCTGTGAATGGCTGGAGGGAGGGAGAAGGGGGGTGGGGAAAAGAAACAAAGGAGAGTAATAAAAGCAATGAATACCTGGAGGATGATCAGCACAGCATAGAGCACATAGAAGAGGAAGCAATATACACTAAAAAATGATAATTGCGGTGGTTAGTTGGTTGGGAAATCAGGAAATACATACATATATATAGGAATAATAAAAAAGAACAGGGACGGATAAGCCTCCTCGCGCGCAGCAACGACAAAAGACGCGGCGAACGGTGCGTGAGTCCTGCGCTTCTTTTATTTTATTTCTCCGAGAGTTCAGCTGTCCTTCTTTGTTTTCTCGTTGTTGTAATAGCAATAATAATAATAATAGTATTGCAAAGCAGTACCGCGCGTGAGCGCCACAGCGAGGATGCAGGGACGGCGCAAACAGGTCCGAGGGAGAGAGAGAGAAGGAGTGGCGAGAGAGAAGGGATGGATCTCAGCTACAGAGGGCATGAAGTAGCTTGGTGGATAGCAATGATAAACCTAATAGCGCGTGAAATCAATGCACAGGCGCACACACAGGTCGCTTTCATTTGACCTCTGTCGAACGACTACCTGGACAGGAAGAGGAAAGCAGAAAAAGAAAAAGCCGCCTGTAAGGAACTGCTGAGGAGGCCATCCAATTATTATTATTATTATTATATTTTCTTCTTTAAGAAGCACCCTACTCGTCGGCAGCCACTGCCTGGGGTTCTTTGAATCACTGTTGAATCCTTTTCCTTTTCTTTCTCTTTGGGTGAGAGGAAAAACAAAAAACAAAAGGTGATGTCAACGCTCCACGTCGCTCGCACACGCGCCCAACTCTCTACCGCACACGAAACGCATCAGCAACAACGACCACCACGACACAGTTGCGCAACAAAGATAAGTGCGTGTGTGTAGTTCAATTAATACGCCCAGCAATAATAATGACAGCTATATATATATATATATATATATATATATGAGAGAGAGAGAAGAGA
>NW_015438380.1:211611-232558 GCF_001293395.1 Leptomonas pyrrhocoris
TAGACAGCTATATATATATATATATATATATATATATATGAGAGAGAGAGAAAGAGATCAATAACATGATAGCAATAGCAGCTACGGATGTAGCGGTGCATCGATCGAGCAACGGCAAGCGTACAATCGATCAACTTCCCCACTCGTTGGAGAAAAGGAAGAAGATAGAAGGGGAGCGAGTGATCTTTTCAAAGCGAGTACAAGAAAGGATACAGATGTGTAATGCAGTACTCACGTTTCGTAGTGCATTCCAAGCTGCTTAGCGCATCCATCCCTCCCCCCTCCTCCACCCCCGAGTGCGTCATCCAAACACACCGACAAAAACAAACAAACAGATGAATAGATAACCGAGTGAACTGCACAGGCGAAAAAGAATAACAACAGTGCCCAGAAGAGGAATGAAAAGAGCAGCTTGAAAGAGAGAGAGAGAGAGAACTAGGGAAACGTATTAGACGTGCGCACATCGACGTGAGTCCAAGAGCTGCATCTCTCTTGCGCCGCCGTCTTCATTTTTCCCTCCTCGCGTACCCCATCTCATCTCCTTTCCCTTACCCTTTCTCCGCTGTTTTTGTGTGTTCTGTTTAATCCTCTTCTTGGTCGCCTAACGAGAGGCGGTAGAAGTTAAACATCTCGCGTGCCTGCAGCACCGCCGCGTCCCACTCCCGCTGCGTCTCCGCGCCGGCGCCGTCGCTGCCGGTCACCGCCGTGCCGTAGGCGGCCGCGCTGTGTGGCGTGTCGGCCCCCCCTCGGCCGACATCGGTTGACCCACTGCGCACCATCTGCTGGAATATCTGCAACGCCAGGACGGACCCCGCCTGCGCTGCTTCATCGTCATCTTCGTCTTCTCCTTCTGCCGCTGCGGCGCCGCCTTCCTCGGGGTGCTGCTGTTGAGGCTGCTGGGGCGAGGTCGCTGCAGCAGAATTCATGATCGGGTGCTTCGCGCTATTCGCTGCTGTGAATGCGGGCTGACTTGGCTGCACAGATGCTGCTCCCTCCACCGCCGCCGTTGCTGCTGCTGCTGCTGCGAGGACGGGCCGTTGACTGGCCTCCGGAATGGGCGGGTGATGAATGGGCTCGTCATTGCCGTGCGCCGTTGCCACCGCTCCTGGCACGTTGTTGCTGGCGCCGCTGCTATCCTGCCCGTGGCTGTGGCCGTGGTGCGCGTCGCCGCAGCCACCGCCACTACAGCCATCGCCGCGCGTCACCTGCCAGCGCTGGTGCTCCTCGACGATCTTCTGAAGGTAGGGGCTCATCTGCGGAACGCGGTAGACGAGCTGCGTATACGACGAGGACCACCCCAGAAACTCTCGTACATTCGCCCACGTTCCACGGTCGTAGAGGCTATAGGTGTTGGGCCCAAGGTTGAAGCAGTAAACGCCGCTCTCCGCCTCGGCGTGGTCGACGTCGTAGACGGTTAGGTTGCGCGCAATGAGACGCACTTGGCTGTACAGCGCGTAGACGTCGAGGAGAAGCATCAGCGGCAAGAGGACCTGTGTGTACATGTAGCCGAAGCGCAGCTCAGCCGTGGAGAAGGAGAAGGCCGACAGCTTGCGGAAGACCGCCTGGTCCAGCTTCCCTCCGGCTTTGCCCGACGTGTGCGCGACGCTCTCCACGTGGCTCACCATGCGGCTGTACTCGCGTGCGTAGTGATAATAGCAGCTCATCAGGGCAAGCAGCGACACGTGAAGCCAGAAGAATACTCGCTGATTGCCGCCGCCGATGACGGTGCTGAGGTGGTGGCAGTAGTGATCAAAGCGCAGGACGACGCGCTGCAGCTGCACGCAGTGCTGGGCTCGCAGAGGCTTCTTCACCATGGTGCGCAGGTCAATACCGTACACCAGCTCTTTTGGGTAGGTGCCTTTCGCATTGCGCAGACTGGCGTAGATGCCTTTGCGCTGGCCCTCCGACGTCGTCACCACACCCGGCGATGAGAACACGACCACGTACACCAACAGCACAAAGGTGATGACGGCAGACGGAATCAACCAACACGTGATCGCCGCGTGGTCCTCCAGATCGTAGCTGTAGTACTGGTAGTAGTACCGCGTGGTGAAGAGCGGCAGACACAGGCCTTGCATCACGATGTAGCCAAAGCACCAACCAACACCGCCCAGCGAACGGCTGCGTGGGCGGCGGCGGCGGTGGCGACGCTGCATCTCGACGTACGCGCCGTACAATAGCGGCAGCGGACACAGCAGCAGAAAGAAGTTCGTCAGCACACAGCAGCAAAGGTAGTAGAAGAGGTGTGGGAGAAACACCGCCGCGGCGAAGGGCACGTAGTCTCCCGTCAGCGTGCAGACCTGCCAGAGGTACGGTGCGGCTTCCTCCTCCTGCAGGACCTTCTCTTGCGATACACCGGGAGTGGCGTTGCTGAACGCTGTCAGGAGGGCCCGGACCTTGGTCGGGTTACGCTCGTCGAATTGCTCCCGGCGACGGGCGGCGATGGCGCGAGACGAGCTAGGCCGCAGCAGCATTAACAGCGCCTCTCTCCAGTACTGCCTCACAGACGGCCCGACCTGTGACGACGAGCGTGCGAGCTGCAGCGGCGACACCCCGCTGCCGTTCTCCGCGTGTACGTCAGCACCTTTGCGGAGCAGCGCCCGCACGAGGGCGACGTCGCCGGTGCTCACCGCGCAGTGCAGCGGCGTGTCTCCGCTGTGCGCGACCACGTCCGCCATCTCCGTTGCCGCACTCGTCGTCGGAGTAGTGACAGCGGGAAGAGTACTATTCGTGCTGTTGTGGTTGACTACACCGGAGACAGGAGAGACCCGTCCGGCTGACGCAGCTCCTCGGGGCGAGCGCAGCACCACGTTATTGCCGTTTTGCACAAGGGCGGCCGCCGCACCACTCGCGGTGAGGATCGGCGAGCGGCGGTACGACGGAATCCCGTCGGCACCTAGGCCAGTCATGGGCCCCTGTCCGTTCGGCGTAGCAACCGCAGCACGGCCGCGCTCCACCACCGGGTCATCCCTGGCGTTCACATCCAAGTGCACCTCCTCTATCAAGTACAATGCAGCGTAGGTGTTCCCCACGGTGCGGCACACAACGTGCAGCAACCGCTCTCGTGCCGCACCAGCAACAAACTTTTCCTCGCCCATCCAGACCCGAAAGGCCTCCATCAGCAGCGGGTACCGGGCGGCGTAGGTCAGCACCGTGCGGCCCAGCGCGTCCTGCACGGCGATGTCGGCTCCCTTCGCGAGGAGCAGCTTCGCCGCTTTCGTGTTCTGCCGCGCAGCCGCGACCATCAGCGGTGTCTGCCGCAGCCGATTGCGCATCGGCGCGTTCACGTCAGCGCCGTTGTCGATGAGGAAGCCGAGGATGAGCTGATTCAGACACGGCGGGTTCAACACCCAATCGGTGGCGTGCCGCGCATCGTCCGCCTGCTCTAAGGCGTCCGGCGAGTTGCTGATGAAAGACGCACTTCGACGGGCGATAGAGCCGCTGCTGCTCGCGCTGCCGCCGTCTCCGCTGGCGTGCATACAAAAATCCTCCGGCAACACGTCCAGGGTAGCCGCCGTCGCGATATGCAGGGCGGTGGCACCATCCTCCTCGCGCACCGCGTTGACGGGCACGCCGCTAACTAAAAAGGTGGTGAGAATTGCGAAGTTCTTGTCGTGCAGGAGGCACTCGAAGAAGGACTGGCGATCAACGCGGGTGTGGAGGAGGTCGATGGCTTTGCTGAACTGCAGGGGACCGTGGTCGGGGGTGCTGCCGGCATCCGGCTGAAGGTAGTACGGAAGCGGCAGCGGTCCGCCGTTCTTCTCGATAGCGTCGCGGAAGACTTCCATTACGGAAAGGGAGAAGACCGCACCAACTGAAAAAATAGCAGAAAAATCAATACCCTTGTCAGGGTTGGGTGCAGATGAAATACAAGTGTTGATTCGAAAAGTGTACTGCATTTGCGCCGGACCACAGCGGTGAAGGAAAGGGGCAGAGAGGGAGGGAGGGAGGTGTATGTGGAGTGTGTGGTGTGCCGCTTCGTTTCGGTATTCATTTTCCTTCTTCCTGTTGTCCCTACACGCACCACAAACAGGAGGATCAGTTTAAAAAATAAGTTGCCGGTCAATCGACTCTGAAAGCGGAGTCGGTGCGACGCAGCGCCGTTTGAAAACAGCAACAGCAAACAATAATCATGAAATCAAAAAAAGCCGGTCATAAATCGCTTTCTTCGTCTTTGGCTTCTTGCTGCCGCGCTGTTGAGCGGCGCGCCACCGCCTCAGCTCAGCAAAGTCCATCAACACCACTACCAAAACAGCGAGGTCAGAGCACTTCACTCCTTACTCCGCTGTACGCTGTCGCTTGCGGTCCTGCTGCTCGCCGTCCACCACCACCACCACCGCTGGCGGTGGCACTGCGCCACCTTCACGTAACGACGGCGGCACCACCACCGGCGTCATCAGCGCCGTCGTTGCCGCCTCCCGCTGCCGACGCAGCTCCTCGATTGGCGTCGCATCGTAGGCGTCTAAGTCTTGCGCGATGCACCGCATTTTCGCGAGGCTGCGCGCTAGTTCAACCTTGAGCTCCGCGAGGCGTGTCTGTGACTGGGCAAGACGTGCGTGTAGCACGTCCGGCGCTATCGATGTGCTCAGCTCCTCCGGGCTGAAGAGGCTGTGACCGCTGCCTCCTTGCGGAGATGACGCAGGCTGCGAGCCGGGGACGAGAGGCGAGGCACCGAACACACTTTCTACCAAACTTGAGTCGTTGGTGCTAGACGACGTATCGACGCCAGCATCACTAGTGGCGGTTGCGGCTGCTGGAGCCACCGCCGCTGCTGTCATCGCGCGTGCGCCGTGCAGCTCCAGCGCTTGCTTGTAGCACCCGACTTGCTTTGCCGCTTCTGCGCAGGCCACGAAGTTCGACCAGACAAGCTCGTACAGCAAATGCGAACCACCAACAGGGAGCAGAGGTGCATCGACCAACGCGCGCTGAAGCACCGCCGTCACGGCCGCCGCAGTTACTGCTGCGGTTGCGGCGTTAGCGCTGTTCGGTGGCGCATCAGCGTGAAGGAGGACGTCCCGCTGGTCAGGATCGAGGGTGGTGGGGACGCCGCCGACGCCGCCGGTCAAGCGCAGTGATCGCGGTGTTTCGTGGATGAGAAACGGATTGTGCGCGACCCGCTCGAGCACAAACGAGGCGAAGCCGGACGTACTCGTCGACGGTGCTGCCGCCGCTTTAGAAGAAAAGGGGGACGTGCGAGGCGGCATGGAAGGGTCTCGCTTACAACGCGTCTCCTACGAAAACAACAGTAATAATAATGATAAACCCTGATGTCAGAAATGAATACGTTGACGATGCTTTCTTCTTCAGAAACGATTTGAACGCGTTTACGAGATGGTCAACAGATTGTTTTCGTTAAGGGAGGGGGAGGAGGAGGAGGAGGAGAATAAAAAAATGAAAGGAGACAGAAAGCATAAGTTTGTGTGGTTGCATACATACGCACCTGCAACGATCTGCTCCGCCCGCAACAGCAACGTTGTCGCGGTGAGCGCGGGTTCACGTCGGGGGCCAAGTCAGACGTTCAGCGGAAAGACACACACACACACACAGAGGAGAACCCACCAATAATTTGCCTTCTTTCGCTTGACATCGCCTCTCAACGAGCAACAAATACTCGCAGTGAATATAGACTAAAAAACCCCTTTGCCTTCTTTCTTATAGGCGCGCGCCGCTTCTATGGTGTAGAGGTGCCACAGTGCCTTCATATGACTTTCCGAAGCAGGGAGGCGAGATCGAAGGGAAATGAGAAAAAAAAAACAAGGAGACACGCGTCTTCTCTATCGTAAAGGAACGATGAACCACACGTCGATACATATACATATGCGCGTGTGTTCCACCCCCCGCAAAGGAGGAAAAACCATGACTACATAGGGCGAGAGAGCGCGCGGTCGACCTTCGACTCGACTAACAACCGCAAAAACAATTACCACGAAAAATACTAATTCAAGGGGATGCGTGGGAATGGCAAGAATGAAAGAAGAAACAGGTAAAAACACCAAAGATGAGGATCTACATGCTGCCGAACGTCTTCTTCGTTCACGCGCACGGGACTGGAGGAGAGCGGTGGCGACGGCTTCCACGAAGCCATGAAAGAACGTGAAGAAAGAAAAAGGAAGGTAAAGGCCCAAAGCCATTCGGCACGGAAAAAGGAATCCCACAAAGAATGGCAAAAACAGAAGAAAAGAGTCGTTGCATCACCGCATTTCTCTGTTTCACGCACGCACGCGCGCACGCACAGGAAACCAACAATAACAACATCTTCTCTTCAAGCCTTCTCGGGCTCTTGCTCACGCATCTGCTGCGCGCCTGCCGTCGCGGCGGCGTGCATCTGCGACCGGAAAAATAACGTCCCCTGCAGCAGCGAAACAAACCGCAGCGGGACCGTCACGTTCACCAGCACTGTTTGCGGCCACACCCGTTCCTCCAGCGATCGCGGTGTCGCCTCCGTCTCTGCCGGAGTGGCGAAGGTCGGCCCCGCCTTCTTGCTGCGTCTCCCCGCGCCGTCGCTACCATGTACGTCGTCGTGCGTTGGACTCTCCGCCGCCGTGGGCTCATCGTGACTCTCCGCCTCTGCCGCCGCCGTAGCGCCGCCGCGCTCGTCCAACCCGTGCGGTGCCTCGTCCTCCTCCAAGGACCTCTGCGGGGTGAAAATGTGCTGCGCCTCCGCTGCGCGCTTCGCCCACGCGTCCAACTCCGCCGGCGTCAGCGCCCCGTCGATGCTCCGGCCGCCGGTGCCGGGGGGTCGCTGAAAGGACTGCGGAATGCTTTTCGGCGCCAGCAAGGCCAACATCGCCACGCACGTCTGCCCGGTCATGCGTTGAATGGCGGACCCGAAGAGACGGCGCATATCCACGTTGTGTTCCAGCTGCGCTGCCGAGGCCGTCGTCTGTGGTCGCGGTGGCTCGGCGGACGCGGAAGAAGAGGCAGCGCTGTGCGCGTTGGTAGAGTTCCCCGATTTCCACGGAAGGTGCAACCGGTGGCCACTTCCATTGCTGGCGCTGGTACTCGCCGCCTCCGCTGCGCTCCGCAGCCCGACCGGTTCACACAGTTTATAAAAGACCGGCGCAACAAACTCCCGCACGGCCGTCTCGGTACACCGCAGCTCCACCGTGTTCAGCAGCAGCACGGCGCCACAGCGCTGCACCAGCGAGGTGGTGCGCAGATAACGCGACAACGCCTCAGAGAAGGCGTCCTCGTCCTCCAGGGAGAGCGCCACATCCTCCCCACCCCCGCCGCTGCGTGCGTCTTTCCCCGCCGTCGTCGCCGTCGTCACACCGTCGACCTGCGACGCCGGCGGCGGTGGCGCGTGCAGCATTGCCCGCACTGTTTCGAGAAAGCAACGCCGTCGCGACCCCTCGATGTCGCGGGTGATGCGACGTGCCAGGTCGTAGCCGCCACCCTTCGCGGTGAGGATGATAAGCTTCAGCTTCCACGCCTGCTCGAAGAAGTCCGCCGGGATGAGCTGTGCGCCGAGGGTGGCGGGGACGGCGCACGATTGGGTGTAGATGGCCAGCGCCAGCTCGAGTGGATTGTAGCGCGCTGTTCTCTTGCTGCCGTTTCCGCCGAACGCGCTCTTCTCCTCCTCCTCCTCCTCCTCCGCACCGCCGTTGGCAGGAGCGGAGACGTCGACGCCATGGCTCAGCAGCAGCAGCAGCGACGGCGCATCACGAAGCGTGGACAGCGGCAGCAGCGGGACCGCGCGCAGCACCAACTGCGCAAGATTCGCCGCGTCACACGTCGTGCCGCGCCGCTTCAGTGCTGCCGCCTGCAGCGCGCTACCCGTGCTGTAATTGCTTTTTACATTTTGTGGGTCTAACGGAGAGCCGTCCGTCGCGACGTTGCCGTTAAACCCAGACTGACGCCACCGAGGCAGCTGCGCCACGGCGTTGTCGGCCTGGGAGGAGGCGAACGCGCTCGCCGGCACTGCATGGGGGACGACCGCGCGGTGGTCGGACCGGCTCACGTCCTCGGCGCTGGCCGACGTCGTCGCGGTGGCGGTGGTGGTGCTGCCTTTGATGCTCGTCTTCGAGACCGTCGAGGGGCTGATGTGGCCGTATGAAATCATGGAGAGGAAAGCTTCATCCGATGTCATCATTGCCTCGCCGTCGTCGTCACCGTGCTTTGCGTCATCTTCTTCGTCATCTTGACGGGGGCCATGCTGTACGCCACCGTTGGCATCCGGTAACGGCGGCGGACCCCCCACGAGAGCTGCGGTGGAGCCGGGAGGATGCAGCGCGTTGTCCTTCAGCTGCCTACTCGGCCCCTGTGCCGCAACCGTCGCAGCGGATGCAGCTGCGTTTGCCTCCGAAATGAGCTGACCCCATCGCTGCTCTGCCATCGCCTTCCACACCGCCGCCTCCAGCTCCCACAGGTCCACGTACACGAAGTTGCTCGCGGGCAGCGAAGCGTTTGAGGTGCCGGCAGACGCCGCTGCGGGGTCCACATGTTTCGAACCGGAGAGAGACACACTGGCCGCGCTGCTCGCGCTCAGCGGCGGCGGCGGCGTCACATCGCGCACCGTTGAGTAGTTGTTCGTAAAGAGCGACAGATTGGCAAGGCGAAAGTCAATGGGGAGTTTGCTGTACGCGTACCAGCCCAGCAGCGGCGCCACACCAATGCTGGACGACTTCTCAATCACGGGGAACCCGGCGACGTTGATGCTCAAGACGACTGAGCTGCAGGACAAGACACGCACCTGTGCCGCTGCGGCGATGACGAGGCAGCGGTGGCAGTTGGAGAGGGACACTGCACCGGCGGTAGGGGCTAGCACGATCATGGCGTCACAGCAGTCACTCAAATCGACACCGCTGAGGTACTCGAAGACGCAACAGCAGCGGGAGCGCAGCTTGTGGATCCACATGTGTTTCCCTCGGTACACGTCGCCGCGGCAGATGATGGGGTGCCGCCGTGCCTCGTCTCCCTCGATGTTGATGTGACGTGCACCCATTACGCGGATTTCGCTGGCGTCTCTCTGTCCAGCGGGCTGCTGTTGTGGCGATGATGCCCCTGCTGCTGCTGCTGCGGCGGCGGTCGCTTGGGGCTTCCCATATACGTTGGAGCTCGCCGCTGTCGCAGTGATAACAGGGTCATTTGCGGTGGCGTGCGCCTTGCTTTTCTTCGCTATACGTGCATCGTCGTCCTTCACGAGGGGTGGCACGACACGGAGGTCATCGCCAACATCTTTACCACCGTCTGGAGGAGAAGAGGGCCCCGCAGGAGCTGGTGCGGCGGCGTAGGGTCCGATTATGCACGCGGCCTCCCCCAACACACCCCACAGCTGTTGAAAAGCTGTGTTGCTGTTCCGCAGTTCGCGCATCTTGTCCACAGTGAGCAGCGGCGTCGGTTTCAGGTACGGGATGGCGTACGTGCTGCGCAGCCATAGGTAGGAGCTGCCCTGTTTCAGGCGTGCCAACACGCTGTCGTACGCCGGCCCCTGCGCCTCGCTCGACATGATCGGATTATTTTGCGGTGCCTCCTCTTCCTCGGCCTTCTTGTTGGACGTGACGGTGTGATGCAACGATAGCTTCTGGTTCTCCAACAGCCTCCCTCGCGGAGTGTCGGGTGTAGCGTTGGACCCGTCGTGACACGACTGCTGCTGCTGCTGCGGCGGCGGCGGTGGCGAGGCAGCGCAGGTAGTTGTTTCCTCTGCTTGTGCAGCGGTGCCGCCACCGTGGACTCGACGGTGCTTCCACCGTCTTGTCTTTCGTTCGGAGGTCTCCGTAGCGTCTTCTAATTGCTGGGGCGGCAGAGGCGGCGTGGGAGGCGGGGGCTCCTGCTGCGATGACGCGTCGACGCGTCCGTCGACTCTTCGCTCCGCCACGTCTCCGCCTGCCTTCTCTGAACAGGCACCCATGCTTTGTATTAGATGAGTATTGGTATTTAAGGTACTTTTGCTTTTTAATGAGGCTATCGGGAACACCCTTGTTTTAGATATAAAATATTCGCGCGCTGCGCTTCGGTGTATCTACTTACCGTTGCTTTCTCCTCCCTCCCTTTTAAACGGCTGCCGCGACGTCCCCGTCGCTCGTCGTATGCTGGAGAGAGAGAGAGGAGAGGTGGTGGCGGTCGTGGTGGTGGTGTGCGGAGCTGCACATCAACGTTTTTTTTTAAACCACCACAACAAAGGACAGCCTTCTGTACTGCCGACGGTCACACACAAGAGAGAATTATAAAACAGAGAACATATAGAAAGCAGGAGAGCACTGATCCACGACTGAGCGTGTATTTCGCATGGGTGTGTGTGTGGGTGTGTGAGTGTATGCTCGACGGTGCAGGCGGCTTTACGCAGGCATCAACGCACAGAAGAGACCGCAGCGAGAAAAAAAACACAAAAAGGACCTCGGTGCGGCGGCGTTGATGAATGCATATATATATGTATATGTATGTATGTATTGGGAGGTTTGTTGATCCCTTATGATCTGCCCGTCTGGAGTGAAGAGAAACGCGTGGAGGAGATGTAGCGGAAGATCAAAATGAGGAGAGGTAATCATAGTAACGGTAGTAGGAGTAGTGCGCTAGAGCAGCTGCACGGTGTGTCGTCTTCGCCACAGGGGAGGACAGCTCACTTCGCACAACAAATAAGCAGTCCCCCTCTCCCTCCTACGACGTTAAGTCGAGGTGTCCCCCTCTTCGGTAATAAGATGGCTGCTACCCGCTCGTACGTCGAGCCACCGCGCAGAGAACCGAGAAAAGAAAAAAATATACATAAAGCTGTGTAGGAGGGCGCGAGACGTGTGCCCCGGCGCACCCACACGCCCTTACGGAACGAAGAACTGGGGGCTTCTTCCACCTGTTTCAGTTACCCGTCTCGCAAACAATGCACCAAAGAAGCACGACATCGTGTCGCTGCCGTAAAGATCAAATCAAAACAGAACAAGAAAAAACTCCAAACAACACCGACAACAAAGAAGTGGAGGAGATAATAATAACGACGAATAGGAAGAAAGGGAAGCGGATAACAACGGTAAAGGCATTCACCATTACAGAGGAAAAAAAATTGGGAGGAAATGGAAAGGTAGAGCTTGCTCTCACAGCAGTACTCGAAGTATACATACATATATATATATATATATACATATATAAAGGAAGAAGGACGTGACAAAATCCCTTTGCTGTGGAGGACGGCGGTCGCCCTTCCTTGCGTCGTCATCACGCAGCAGGCGTGGAGAAAAAACAAGCAAACATCCACACAAACAAAAGAAACGGAGGTGGTGGCCGTGGTGGGAGCCAACGACAGCGACGACAGAACAACCCCCCCCCCCCCGTCCACGCATCAACGGTGGTGAAAAAGGAGGGGAGTCCAACAACACACAAACGGCAAAACTGGAGGAGAGAAAATAAAAGAAGAGGAAACACCCGAACAACTTCGACTCCCACCGCGACGACAGCTGCAGCAGCAGCAGCAGCAGCCCTTGCTGCTTTTTTTGCTGGTGTTGATTTTGTTCCTTTGCACAATTCGCGCAGAGTTTGACCTCTCCGGAAATGTCGGGGGGAAGGGAGGAGGGAGGAGGGGAGAGAGAAGAGAGCAAATTATATATATGTCTATATACATATATATATGTGTGTAGCGGAAGACGTCAGCAAGAGACGCAGAACTGGCGTAGCATCCGTTTGACTCTCTCTCTCTGCATGTATATAACGCCACAAAGGTGCAAAGGATGAGCAGAGAAGCTCACCTGTCCATCAGAAGGGTGAAATGCGCTTCAAAGAAGAAGAAAAGACAAAACACGAATTAACAGCACATAATCGTTGATCTGACAGAGTACGACGCCTCACAGGTGCATGCAGAGCAAGCAACGACAACGACACACACAACCGCGGCTCCCATTGAGACATCTACATCAGCGCGCATTCCTCGTCGCGCTGCGGCCGTGCAGAGGGGCGGTGCAGCCGTGACCTTGACTTCTGCGCCTTACCCTGCTGTTGTACAACGTCCTGTGGCCTTAGTAGCGGCGGCACATTCGGAGTTGTGGAGCGCCCCATCTGTGAGTACGGCTGCTGCTGCTGCTGATGCTGTTGATGCTGGACATCTCCAGGGAGCGAGCTCGGCATGCTCAGGAAGGGTTGGTGTTGCTGCGGCATTTGCTGACACTGCGACATCGACGGTGACGCTACTGGCCCACCAGCTGAGAGGAAGCTGTGCATGCTAGACTGCCGTTCTGGGTAGGGGGAGCGGTAGCCGCTGTGCTGCGTAAAAGGGGAGCCGAGGGGGTTGTCGCCAACGCTGGCGTACAGGCGACCATCCCCACCGCCACTGCCGTACATGCTGTAGCTTGAATTGGTGGAACGGAGAAGAGCGGTGTTGCCGAGAGGAGACTGGGTCCCGGTGGGTGCGTTGCCGACCACACGAGGCATCGGGACTTCCTGCTGCTGCTGCTGCTGGGACTGCCAAGGCGCACCCGTGCTGTTGCCGCCACCACTACCATTACCATTACCATTACCACCACTACTACGGATGCGCTGGATTGTCTTCAAGTTGCTCAGGAACTGCAGAAGACTGACGTAGCCCGTGTGGCGCTCGTCGCACAAGTGGAAGTAGCGCATCGCCTCCTCCGGCGTGCCGGCGTACCCGTTCGTCAAGCAGAGCGCGCAGAATTCGTTCGCGTCGATGATGCCGTTGTATTCGGGATCGGCGGAGCGAAACTGAAGAATCGCGTCCGTGTACTCGAACTCGGTCAGGCCAAAGAGCACGCTGGGGTCGGGGCGGTTGTGGCTTAGCCACAGCAAAAAGGCGTCCTGTGTGACGTAGCCCAGGCGGTCGCCGTCCATGGCGCGGAAGACCACCTTCACGTCCTCCTCGCGCTGCACAAAGTTCATGCAGAAGCACAGGTCACGCAGCTGCTGCTGGTTCAGCCGGCCGGTGCCTTCGTCAAACATAACGAAGAGGCCCACCAACTGGTCATACTCGAGCTGGGTGAGGCCGTAGTACCGCCACGGCTCTGCCGTGCGCAGCGCGGAGTCCGGCGCGGTTGGTCCTGAGGTGCCCGTTGCCGGCGACGGTGCAGATCCCTGTGCGGCGGATGCGGGAGGGGCAACGACGTGTAATTCAGGATAGAGCGGCGTCGTCAGCGCTGCGGTGTGGGGCGTTCCTCCGGCCTCTCCTTCTCCCCCGGTTTCTTCGACCGTCTGCACCCTTGATCGTGTGCGAAACGTGGTCGAGGTTGGGTCATCCTCGATTGCAGCAAAGGCCCCTTCGATCTCCTGCACCGCCCGCCGCGGCCCGCGCGGGGCTGGCGGTGCGACCGCCAAGTCTTCTGCCCGCGAGGATGAGCCGGAGGCGCGCCGGGGTGCCTGCGCTCTCGACGGCGATGGCGCGGTGGACGTCCCGACGTTGAGCTCTACGGTGGCCGATGACGAGGTGACGAGTTGCGGCGATGACGGCACCACTGCTGCTGCAGCCGCTGCTTCCTCCAGCGCCTTCTGTTTTGTGCCTTCCGGGCACTCGTGGTGTGCGGAGGCCGCACGGGAGCAGCGCTGCCCGCAGTACCGGCACTCCACCTCCACCTCCAGCACGGTGTTCAGCAACATGCGATTTGGCTTCTTCTCGCTCTGCACGACTGTGTGGCACTGCGGGCACTGAAAGTTCTCCATGATCATCGGCTGTGCCGCGTGCTGGGCGCGTGCCGCGCGGACGCAGGCGTGGCAGAAGATATCGCCACACGGCACGAGCTCCACCGGGTCAGCCCAGGAGTCATGGCAGAGCGGACAGAGGAAGAGGGGGTCGATGTCCTGCCCGGGCACCATCGTAAATTGCCGCGGTGGGAGTGAAGACGACATTTTGTTGCTGTTTGTTTCAACTGAAGGATGCCGATCTGACGCGCCAATAATAATAATAATAGTAAAGCTAATATGACAGACGATCAAGAGAGAGAAACAAAAACAAGCTATCCCACGGTGGGCAGGCGTGCGTGGCTGCTTCGGTGAGGGAGTAGCTTTCGGAATTCGCTTGTGGGACTCGAATCATACACGGAAACGCGAGAAGGCGCGCGCGTCGCTCTCTCCCTCTGCCAGAAAGAGAATTGTCAACGGAAGAGTCAGCGCAAAGACAGACCACCACCAACGACGACGACGACGACGACAGCAGAAAAAAAGGGAGAAGTGGCTGCGGTGCAACGCTAGAGATGCAGAGATGCAACACAGCAACGACAAAAGAAAAACAGAGAACAAAGCGGGTATGCCGCTTAAACAGGTACTAGGTAAAAAAAGAGAAGAAAAAGTTCGCTATGCTCTACAGGTCCAAATAATAATGGTAATTCGTGTACGCATCACAATTCAGCATCTTCGTCGCCGCCGGATCAGCAAGGCTCTCTCTCTCTCTCTCCCCGCTGGCGACAAACACGATGGACGCACCTTTTCTTTTTTTTTGCTAGTAAGATGAAGTGGCTAGAATAGAATAGAGTAGAAGGAGAGGGGAATACAACAGAGCATGCATGAGGTGAGATCAGCAGGGAAAACAGAAGCGAGGCCGTGCTTTGTCGAAGTCCCTTTCTTTTTCCTTTCATTAGTCTTTTGTTCGGTAGCGTACTGCAAGAAGTTGTGCTAGACCCGCTGAGCGAGAGCCGGACAAGAACAGCAGCGAGGAAGTGATGGCGGAGGAAGGCACGTTATTATTATTATTATTATTACTATTTGTGCTTTTCACTTTCTACAGCATCGGTATCGAGAAACTTCGAAGTACATACAAAAGAGGAAGGGCAAAGCATAACACGACGGGACACGCTGCGAAGTCCGTCCAAGGGCAACGAGAGAGGACCAGCACAACGCCGTTTTCTTGTTTCTTTCTTCACGACGGCGGATAGCATTAAACCACCCACACAGGAACAACAGCGGGCCGACCGACAAATACATAGCGAAGACGCGGAGGGAGCCGCGAGGCACATCGGACGGCGCGTCCGTCAACAGCGAAAAACACAAAGAAAAAAAGGTGAGGAAGAGAGTGCCAACACCGTAAAACGGTACACGAATACATGCGGTGCTGGGTGCGTCAAAAGCACGTGCTGGAAAGAAGAAGCCGATGGCGCTCTCTGTGGATTGAGAAACACTAGCTTTGTACATCTGCCGATCACCCACAAAAGAAAAGGAAGAAGAGAAGAGAAGTGAGGAGCCACAATAGCCAAAGAGGGAGGGGGAGGGGGAAAGGATTCTATGATGAGCACCGGACAACACCGATACGCCCCCACCCTCCGAAAACGAACGAAGAGTCCAATATCCAATATATCCAATATATATACGTCTAGGGCCGAAGCATGGAATACGCAACATCCATCACATCTTCCTCTATACGCGGGTAGGTGGCGTGATGCGCCAGCACCTGCTTGCACACATCAATCGCCTTCACCGGCTCATTGCCGCGGAGGTAGTTGAAGCCAAGCTTGTACCCCACCGCGGGATCCGCCTCCTGCAGGAGCACCCACGCCTTCTGGTAGCACTCCGACGCGTCCTTGTGCTTCTGCTGGCGCTCGTACAACATGCCCAGCGCATCCCAGGCGGCACCGCAGCCCTTGTTCGCCGCCAGCACCTGCAGGAGCATAAAACGCGCGCTCCCCAGCTGGTTGGATTGGGCGTCCATATACGCGTGCAGCAGCATCGCCCGCTCGAGCGAGTCGTCCTCTGAGCACGTCAGCAGCGCGGCGGGCGCCGTGACGGGCGGGGGTGTGGCAGCTGCAGGGGGTGTGTCACTGGGAGCTTTGTTGGCGGCTGTTTTGCCGTTGGCAGGCGCCGGCGCCACGGCTGGTTTGTCCGGCACGGTCGGCGGGGTCAGCGGGACCTTCGCCTCCTCCAGTACACGTCCGAGCACGTTGCGTGCTGCCGTCTCCTGGTTGGATACGAACAGGTTGATCGCCAGACCCAAGAACGCCGTCGGCTCCACCGTTTTGCTCTGCAGGGCGAAGGCCAGCGTCGCGGTGGTGTTTGTGTTGCTGCGGTGCGCCATGCTCGCCGCCGCTGAGTGCATCTGTGCCAGCAGCTGGAGGTCCTCGTCGTCCTCGTCGTCGTCCCTCGTTCCCTTCTTCGACTTTGGCTTTCCGACTGCGTTGCTCTGCGATGACGCACCACCACCACCACCGCCGTCGCGGCGCTCAACCGTGTCGGCGCCCGTCTCCGCTGCCACGATGCACTCCAGAAAAAGATGCATCGAGGTCTGCAGCTCCTCCGGACGCTGCGTGGCCATGGTGCAGTACGCCTGCAGCACCCGACGCTGATCGCTCTGCACCGGCAGCAGCAACAAGAGCTGCTCCGCGTAGCGGATGTTGTCGTGCAGTTCCCCACCACCACCACCACCACCACCGGCGGGTGTAGATGGAGTGGCGGGGTTCGCCGTCGAGCCTTTCTCTTTGCCGTTCAACTGTGTGGGGCCGTTGTGGCGCAGGTTAGCGGCCTTACTTCCGCTGTCGCGCACCCATAAGTCTTGTGTCGTGGGGACCAGGTAGATCCAAATCATGCGCACCAGCGCCCGCTCGCACCACGGGTTGTCCGCCGGCAGACGTGCGAGGTTGAAGTGACGCAGCGCTTCGGCGTTGTTGCTCCGTAGGTGTTCGTACAAGCCGCGGGCGTAGCTCAGCCCGGGATCGGCGCGCTGGCCCTGCGGAATGGCCGCGGCTGCCTTGTCCAGGGCCGACTTTGCATTCTCCACGCGTCCGGCGTGGTGCAAAAGCACAATGAAGTCCACCAACGCCTCGTAGTGCTGCGGGGTGCTGTTGAGCAGGTTCTCAAACAGGCTAATCGCGTCCTCCATGCGGCCTTGCTGGGTGTACAGGTTCGCCAGGAGCGTCGCTGCCTCCTCGGCGCTGGCGCTGCCGCCCGCCATGCGCAGCAGCGTCGTGCAGTGCCGCTCACAGCCGTCGACGTCGCCGATGCGGCGGCACAGCAGCGCCGACTGAAGTTGTGCCCGCTCGTTCGACTCATCGTAGGTGATCGCCTCCTGCAGGAAATCCTTGCCCTGTGTCAGGCGCACCGCCAGGGCCGACTGCAGGGCCACCGCGGCGGCCGCCTCCACCTTCTTGTCGCTCATGAGCAGCGCCGCCGGCGGCGGGGTGGGCCGATTGTGGATGCACCGCGTGCCGAGCTCCGTGCAGATAGACGCCATCACTACCCGCTGCTCTGCCACCACCTCGACCGTCTCACCGCGGAGTTGATGCTCGAGAAGGTTCTTCTGCAGGTCGCGCGCGGTGAGGAGGGCTGCCAAGGCGACATCCCCCGCCTTTCCCGCGTCATCGCCGTCATCACTCGCGTCCTGTTTGTCTTTAATGCCGGTGCTGGCATTGTTATTCTTGTCGCCGCCGCCGCCGTTCGGCCGAGTTGAGTTCATGGGCAGCATCCAGTGCTGATCTCGCAGCACCTTGTACAGCAAAAGGTACAAGTTCACCCGCTCAATCGCCGTCGCGACGCTTTCTTCGGTCGGGCCCACACCCGCCGTCCCCGCAGCTGTGTCGATCGCAGTGGGAGCGGCAGTGGGAGCGGCAGCAGCAGCAGCAGCAGCAGGCTGCTCGTACACCGGAGACTGCGTGATGACCTCCCGTGCATCGTCCACGCGGCCCAGGCGCCACATGAGGGTCGCGAGGTCGGCCCGCACCGTGGAAAGGTGCGGATCGGCGCTCAGCGCTTCCTGGTAGTACCGAATAGCCTTGGCGTAGTCGTGGGAGGCGACCAGCGCACGACCGACCCGCACGGACAGCTCGCTGCTGGCCGGCGACAGGGCCTTCGCCTTCTCATAGGCAGCGATCGCCTGCTCCGGCTCCTGAATCGTGTTGTACGCCTCCCCCAGCTCCACGTAGCTCTGCGCCGACGGCACCGCCTCGGCCATCTCCTGAAAGCTTTGGATGTAGAGGGATACATTGTGCTTCTGCGTGAGAAAGAGCTTGCCCAGCTGCGAGTGGGCGGAGATGTAGTACTCGCTCGTGCTGGGCACCTGGCGCAGCAGCTCGATACTCTTGTCCACGTCGGTGCGGGCAGCGAGCATCGCTTGGGCAATGGCGACTCGACCGGCCTGGGTGGAGTCGCGGAACTGCACGGCGGCTTCGGCGAGCGTCGTGCGGGCCGCGTCGACGTCGCGAGCGCGCAGGTACGCCTGGGCCAGCTGCAGGTACAGCGTCACCCTCTCTGGCACACTCAGGGGTTGGATAGGCTTTCCGGAGGAGGCCGTCGACGTGCCGCTCTTCACCGTGTCGAAGGCACGCTTGAGCGACTCGAGCGACTCCGCCGACTTCCCCGTCGTGCCCTGCACGGTGCCGAGGAGGAGGTTGTAGAGGGGCTGCTCCTGCAGCGTGAAGTCGAGGGTGAGGGCCTGCTCCAGCGCACGGCTGGCCAGCTTCACGTCCCCTGTGTACTGACAGATCTGACTGGAGAGCAGGAACGCCTCCGGCAAGGGCTGCTCCTGCACAATCAGTGTCGTCTTCAGCAGCTGCTGCGACCGGCGCACGTCACCCGTGACGAAGCACACCTTCGCCAGCATCAGCTGCGCCTCCATGCAGGCAGGCAGGTGCTGCACAAGAAACTCCAGGTGCCGCGCGCACTTCTCGCCGACCACGTCGGTGGTGCGGAACATCGGGTCCGGCGGTTCGTTGCGACAGTGCAGGAGATACTCGTGGGCAACGGCCAGCGACACGGGGGCGTTCAGGTAGACGTACTCCTCCATGCCAGAACCCGCGTGGGAGCCCACGTCGTGCTTGATCGCCTCTGCTGCCTGGTCCAGCAGCCGCAACACCGCCGCCGTCTCTTCCATCCCACGACGCCGCCAGCGCAGCTGCGCGTTCAGCAGACTCAGCTCCGCATTGCGCTGATTCGCCGGCTGCAGCTCGTTGCAAAAGGCCAGCTGCTTGCTCGCCTCCTCGAAGTCGCCTTGCTGCATGAGACACACCACCGCCCCCAGCAGCGGGGCTAGGCTGTCGGTGAGGGTCGAGGCCTTGCGGAACGTCGCAGCGGCCGCCTTGTAGTCGTGCTTGTAAAGCTGCTGGTAGCCCAACCCGCACAGCGCGTCGCCGTTGCGGCTCTCCAGGCTGCACGCCAGCTCCGAGAACTGCGTCGTGATGTTCAGCAAGTCCAGCCGATCCCCGGCGAGGCGAGAGAAGACGAGGGCGAATTGGTGCTGCAGCGCGGCGTTGCGGGGTTCTTTGGCCCTCACCGCCTCCAGCAGCCGCCGCAGCCGCAGCGTGGCAGCCTCATAACGGGTGTCCTTCACCAGCGCGTAAAGAGCCTCCAAGGTCAGCATCTCCACGTTGTCCTTATCACGCGACAGAATGCGACGCGTGACGTCGATCGCCTGCTCCCAGTCCTCCGCCTGCATGAGCAGCCGCGCCTTCCCCACCAGCGGCGGCACGCTGCAATTTGGGTAGAGGACGACGAGGCGGTCAAGCATGCTCTGCGCCTTCGTCAGCTGCATCTTGCGCTCCAAGTACGCGACGTAGCCGAGAGCGGCGTTTAGGTCCGTCCACTTCAGGGACCCGCTCGGACTTGCAGGCGTACTGCTATCCCGCCCGCCACCGCCACCGCCACCGCCGCCGCTGCTGCCTCCCTGCTCGCCGAGCGCGTCGCCAGCTGCGCTGTGCCCCGCGTCGAAGAAGGCGTGCTCCGCCTCCTCGGCCTCGAGCATCTTCTGGAACGTCGTGCCGGCCTTTTCAAGCAGTGCCCCCCGCCCCGAGAGGAGGTCGATCCACGCACGAGTCGTGCCGTAGTTCGTGTACTCATCGCGGTACGCCATCGCTGCTTCCACGTCCGTGAACTTCAGCAGCAGATCCCGTGCCGCATTGATGTCGCCGGCCGCCCAGCACAACGCCGCCGCCTGCACCCAACCACCCATGTTCTCCATCACCTCATACTTGTCCAGCTTCGCCTCCGTCTGCGCGACGCCCTCCTGGTCGCGGTTGCGCTTGTAAATCAACTGCATGCCCATGAGCGCCGGCACGGCGGTAAAGCGGCGCGACTCGGCATTCTTGTACTCGCGCAGTGCATCGTTCGCCATGCCCTGCTGGTCCAACGTCAGCGCACGCCACACGCGGAACATGTGGTCATCCGTGGCCTGGATTGTGGCGAGGCAGACCTCCTCGGCATGGTGCCAGTACTTCTCCCTCACGTAGAAGAGAAGGAGGGCGTAGTTGGTGCGTGTGATGCTGTCGCCCATCGTGCTCGATGCGGAAGAGGTATAATATGCGTATGTGTGTCACTAAACAACAACAAAAAATCAAACGACCACGTGTGTTTATTCTTCTCTTTCTTTTATCCCCTTCCGTTACGCTTGTTGTAGGAGGGTACGGAAGCAGAAGAAGGGAAAGACACACACACACACACACATGCGCAGTGGGGTTGCTCAAGTGCCAGATGTTGTGTACCTCCAGCCAGTGGATGTAAAAAAGAAGAAGAAAAGTATGTACCGTGTGTGCGTGTGATACCTTTGATTGTCCGAAGCTGTCGGTCGCTGCCGCTTTGGCTTGCCTTTTGAACTGCTTCTTCTCGCTCTGACTACAATCACGTTGGTTGTGGTGTGTGGGAGCGCGAAGTGTAAGACGAAAAGAGAAGAGAGAAAGGAAGGAGCCAAAAGGGTCGATAAGGGTGATGGGGTCATCGCATCGTCGAAGGCGCGGAACGGGTCCGTTTGAAGGGAGAGGTGGAGAACATATCCTCCCTTTCCCTCCCCTTCAGCAGCGGTAACACGGGAGCATGCACAGCTGAGCCGTATGAAGCGATTATTATTATTTTAACAACTATTATTGTTTCTTTCTTGGATGAATAAGACGCCATTGCCAACGCTATCATTGACAGCTGCCACCATAAACGATGGAAATATTGAAGCAGCAAGCTTGAGAAGCCGATCCCACAAACACGCGCGCACGCAAGTCCGCCTTTTCGTCAGCCACAAATGAACTTGAAACGGAACTTGAAGCAATCAGTCACGTACGATCGTCAGATTGAAGGGCTAACTTCATAATGCTAAGGTGTAGGTCGCGCGTGATGCGACCTA